>NW_008662130.1:51989-65076 GCF_000695815.1 Acanthisitta chloris
TTAGGCTATTAGGCAGATAAGGCTCCACTTCGGATTTGAAAGACTTAAACTGACAAATGATCTTGTTTTTCTTCACCCTGCTAGCCGTGGCAGAGGGCTGAGGAATCTCAGCGCTTTCCACTGCTTATATAACAGGTGTACTCATAAATATGCAAAGATGATTTGAAGATACAGTTTCTAATCCATGGTTTATGCCTGAACAATTTAAATGGTTTTCATCACGTAGACAGCATTGCCGGCTCTTTGCAAGTAGTTCCTTTATAATTTTAGGCTCTATTAGCTGTATTTTTTTTTTTTTATGGTTTTCACGTGAATTGGAAAAACAAAATCCCACCCACACTGAATGGGGGTATAATTAACAGAAATGCATTTTTAGAAGGAAATCAAACATCATGACTTATCTCCAGATCAGATTTCAAGAAATTTAAGATGTGCGTTTCTCCACAAATGTCTCATGCCGAGCATGGAGGATATCCTAACCTAGATATAAGCAAACACGACAAAGTAGAAGTAAACAGCAATAACCAGAAAAGCAAACATAAAGCATGATTAGTAGAACACATACCTCAGGCAGTGTCTCTACAGACTTTGAGTTTCAGTAGTTAACAAGTTTGTTACTCCAAGACAAGAAAATATTTTAAAACAACTTGAGAACAAAAGGTTTCAATTTTCAACACGTTTCAACCTCATGAGCACTCCTTCACATGTGAAAGAAAGAATCTATTGCAAAAGGAGGCATCACATGAAATGTGTACATCGTGAGCCTGCACACGGCTGCTGTTTGGTAGCACTGGTGGAAGGAAAGATGGAAACACATGGGGCAGGATGGCAGACTGACCCTGACGTGTCACACCAGAGTCAGATGCCTCTAGAGAGAAGCCCTGAAGGTCAGAAATGAAACAATGAGGGAGAAACAGAGAGACATGAAAGCTAAAGGAACATCTGCTGGCTTTCTCTCTCTGTCACATAGAAAGAGGTGATACCAACCGTGTATTACCTCTCATGAAGGACCAGAAATGCTACAGAGCTTTAGTGATCATGAGTTGCTTCCTACAAATTGGTAACAACTTCTCTAAATATGGACTGATTTCCCAGTCCTGAATGAGGTCCCTATCTTTCCACTGGGAGTACATCTTGGCCTGTTGTTCCTTAGGCGTAAATGCTCTGTCTGAAATGCAAAATGTTCTTAGTACCACCAACAGACACAAAAAGAAAAACTATCTGTTTCTTTCTACCATACACCCTAGCATAGATCCTTAAATATCACAGACTGTTTCTGACTATTCACAGACATAGCTTTAAGGGGAAGTACACCCATTACTGCAGTCCCAATGCCAACACAGCTTTTACCATTTATTTTTAGGTGAACTGGACTTCATTCTGACTGAAAAAACAAATACAAGAATGTATTTTGGCAAAACTTATACTCCCTCCTTATTTAAGCCCCTGAAAATAAAGCTTCAGCTTTTGCATTGCAAGTACTCCCATACTGCTATTTTGGGGAGACTTCAGTCACCCTTGACTGTGACTCCCCTTGAGGTGTGGCTGCTTTATGGCCCATGCAGGGCTCGGGGTGGAATGCAGAAACAGATGAGAGGGTGACCCAGGCCATGACAACAGTCATACAATATTTTCAAAAGGAGCCTGGAGAAGAACAGATGTCACAGTATTTCAGAAAGATATGGTTCCTTAGCTGCTTTACTCTCCCTCTCTTTAACATAACCATGTGAGCAATTTTTGATGAAGAAGCATACAGAACATGTTTTATTATTACTAAAATAAGACATTTAGGTAGCATCTATTGGCTGCCATTTTCAAATTATTACTTTTTACAAAGTCCTCACTAGAAAAATAACTTTTCATTCTAGGGAGAAGTCAGGGGAGACTTCTTTGGGTGTTTGAGCTAGAGCAGATTTATGACAGAAGTAAAAAAAACCTGCAAAATTCAGATCACAAAGCTGTTCATGTTTAAAAAGCTCACTCTAAAGAAGTGTTGGTTTCTTCTTCCCAATTTCAGTCTAATGTAGTTCTAGATACTCAGTTTGCTTCGGTCCTAAAAAGGTACAAAGGATCAAGTCGGCAGATGAGCCCTGGGGTTATTTCTAGTTTATCCTGCACCAGAATTGTTCATAAAGGAAGTCAAATCTGAAACTACATTTATTATTTACCAGAAGTAACCAATTAGAATCACGATGAGCCAACATGCATCCGAGGAAACATACATATGCAATGTGACATTTTGAATGATGTCTAACAGATCTAACTTTGCAGGTGATATTAGAATACACAGAAAAGCATTTTGCAGGTCAGCCAAAGCCACACCACCACCTAGGAATGGCAAACAGCATTACATAGTAAGAGGACTTCAAACTGAAATTCTTTAAGCTTCAGAGGTCTTTGCATGATCTTCAGGACAGAAAAGCACCCAGTGTATTTCTCAAATACTGCGAAGTGCTGGTGCATGAACCAGCCTGGAGTCCTCCCAGGACAGAGAGCCTCACACCAACGACAAAGGGTCCAGGCTTCCTATACTTGTTCAAAAAAGTGTCCTACGTAGAGAAAACTGTTACAGACTAGGTTACCAGAAGTTACGAAACGTCTCGGAAAAGTCTCGCGGTCAAAGATGAAATTTAACATCGCTGCGGCTATTTCTGGCTCAACACATCCCACACACAGCTTCTTCCTTCTTCGCTTTACGCAAGGTGACCCCAGTCACCTCGCTCGGCCACACAGCAACTTTTGTGGAACAAACAACAGACAGGAGGCTGACCTTCAAAGCTGAATTAGAAATATCAGGTTTGCCAGCAGCCCTCGTCTTCCTCAGAAGTACCACCAGCAGACAATACCAACCAGCCAAGGCATCATTGTGCTCAAGAAGAAACAGAGTGTCTGGACTTCTCCCACTGCAGACAAAGGAATACATCCCCTCTGTGTTTAACTGTGCTCCAGAGGTGATTGCCGCTGGAGGTCAAAGACAGCAGCTTTGTGAAACTCCCAATAAACAAAACAGTTTCCACAGACCTTCACATGGCAGCACTTTTACTGCTCCCTCGCCCTTCACCTAGCACCGCAATGTGGAGCGCAAATCCAGGTTACCATCACTGGCCAGTGAGGCAGAAGCAAAGACATCAGAGCAAAGAGCTGATGCTGAGAAAAGGCTGGAAAAGAACTACTCCCAGCCTTGTATCTCTGAGCAGCAGGGATTTGTTTATTCAGCCCTGGGCACAAGGGGGATCGCTCCACCAAACCTGTGCCACCAGGGACAAAAACTTCACAGTTTATAGACATTAAAAACTCATGTATATTCATTATGTCCAGGAATAGGTGGTCATTATTACAATTAGTTCTTGGAAATCATTATCACAATCTCCTCCTCCATCTCCTCCCACTTGGCATTAGTCCCATGGTCTCTGGTGGTCGTCCGGGGGTCGCGGGAGGAAGGCCGACGGTCTTCATCAGATTGATCTTTCCACCTTTGAGTTTGGCACATGCTGCCAGGTCCTGAGTCCAGCTGCATCTAGTTCTTCCTTGTAAATACATTGTTTTTACGCTACCTAAGCTAAAATAATGCCCTAAGCTCTACCCTTTTCATGTTTAATAAACTAAAACAATTCCTTATTAATCAACCTTTTATCTTCTGTTTATTCAGGTGCTCTCTACTTGACTATCCCCTATTCCACTCTTAGCTTTAACTACCTTTTAACTATTAGATTCCCGTTATCAGGGCATGAAACTTCCTGATGAAACCTTCCAAGGAGAACTTGGTTTGCCTTGGAAGTAGGGAAGAGCTTCTCGTTGGCCACAACACAGTATGCAGGAAAAGCATGGATTCGAGGCGCATGAAAATCACATACAACAGTAAAAATCTCAAGAAATACTAAAGGGAAATGAAAGAAACAACAATCACAGATCTGTTACCTAAAGATATACACCATGGTCTGTATCTATGGTATGAAAGCTAAAAGAAAATATACAACTAAAGAAGGAAATAATACACTAGGTATCTCACTGCACCTCATTTCAGTTTTGAGTACAGACCTCACCTCCCTGAAGTGCCAGGATGCAGGAAAGACTCATCTTCAGAGGAAGTGAGTGCTTTTGTTTTTTATCCAAATGATTACAATACCTTTATGTAAAAACCAATGATCAAGCTAGATACAATAAACTCGAAGAAAGCTTTTAAAAATGTTATTGTTCTGCTACTTCATGCTTATACAGAAGTCCCCTGAGCTACAGGTAAATATATGAGTAGTCAGTATTTAAGCAAGTATTATCAGAGCGGCTGTGTTTGATACCCTCTCAAACTGTAATGTATGCACATCCTTACAGTGTTCAATATTGACTTTAAACAAATTACTACTGCAAGTAAATGTCAAGTCTTCGCTAGTAAAACACTGAAAACATACTAAACCTGAAATCCTCAGCTGTTGCAGTAATTTTTTTTTTAAGTTACCAGGAAAACATTTATCATAATACTGTACTAAAACATTTATGAAATGCCACAACAGAAGTACTCATTGCACTTAAACTGATATATTTCTGATCAAAGGTGGATTCAGTGGTTTACATACCTATCTACATACACAAACTTCCTAGATCCAATATCTCTTAGAAAGGACCCTTCTGCCAATTCTACTAGTGGGTAGTTGGGTTTTTTTAGAAAGCTGTTGAGTCTTCTTTTCTATGCAAGTGTTTTGGTATTTCTCTGGCCTTTTTAATATTTTCTGTCTTATCTCCAACCTTGCTGTGATTTCCATTCACAGGAGTTCGATCTTTTCGTGTTTTGGACTGCTAATTTGCTCTAACTCGGCAGCACAAGAAAGTGTTCCTTCTTGCCCAACATAAGCCTTGTCAAATAATCAAAATAAACTCCCATCTTTCTCCTGGTAAACAACGTTTATTAAGACTGCTTTAATCCCCAATGCTCATGCCTTTACTCTTGGTCACTCTTCCAGAAAACTGTTTTGTCAAGTTCTCCTGAGTCTGTGGTATGGATACTCATATGACTTAAATCAGAGTTTGCAAGAGACATAGATAAAACCTGGTGACAGGAATGTGTCAAACACTTTAGCAACATAAAATTCATAAACACAAAATGCAAGTCTTTTTCCATCATCATAAAAAAAATTTAACTGCTGCTAATTCCACTGTTGTTGCTCAACTCAAGAAATCAACTTTTTTCCACTACAACATGGAAGCAATTTCAAGTAGAGCCAATTAAAAGTATTGCCTATCTGTTATTTTCCCCTCTTAGGAGTAAAAATCACTCCATGGTTCAATGGTACTTTATCATAAGAAAGGTTATCCCCTCACTTCACAACACGAGCATCTTCTAAAGAATTTAATCTTTTTTTTTTTCCAAACTAAAAAAGACCTGGGCTTTTCCAGCAAATTCAGCAGAGGGGTTTGCCATTTCCATCATTCAGCAAAGTATAAGGATATTTCTGCATTTCGCGGTTTCACTAGATAACCATTGTTTGCTCATCCTCAGGCACCTGCCAAAGGAGTCTAGTATGTGAAACACAATTTTCATTTTAAGATTCTTCACCAAAGCTGAACTGCTTGTATGTCGTCACAATGCCATCAGTTTATTTGTTTGAACATTCATAAAAAATACTATCCATTATTTGAATGATCTTTCTTTCAACAAGGATAAGAGAGGCATGACACACAAAACTGTAAATTTTGATCATTCTCCTTGCAATTATAACAATGAGAGATAAGAGAGCCATGGCACACAAAACTGTAAATTTTGCTCATTCTCCTTGCAATTATAACAATGAGAAATAAGAGTTAATATGATTAACAATATTCCCTCAAAAGAAAAAATGGTGATGTTTCATTATTTGCCATTATCTTGAGCCATGTAAGACACTATAGTTACATGGCGTGTGGATTTCAGAAGGAAATTTTCTTTACGATTTCTGAACCATTCCATAGTGAGGTACTAGAAGTCCAAAGACCAGTTTGGTCTATTCTTTCATTAAGTGGTAGCCACAGATGCAACAGCCCTGTAATCATCCTGCTAATACTGCACAACTTTCTGGAGGGTCCTCACAGGGGGAATAGTCCAGGCCTGCTTCCTCTGAAGAGACTGTTGCTAGGGTCTCTTTATTTTGCCAGGCTGTTTATGGACACGTAGACATCCACACAGTAGGAAAAAGAGTGTCAGGACACTTCACTTGGGTCTCTAAGACAACCAAAAGTCTCTGAACTTTTCCTAGTCTAGGCAAACTTTCAACCACAAGCCTACCAGTGAAAAATTAGGCTCCATTACTTACACTTCAGTATTTGTCACAGAGTTCATTAAGAAACATTTTCCTGGCTTCTGAACAGCTCTTACCAGACCAGACTTACAAGATCTTTTTTTGATATTTTAATCTTACATGCAGATCAAGCCAAGATTTGAATGAAGAAACTGCAGATGTCATAGTTACTGTGAAGGTATGGCTTCTGAATAGAGAGAAATAGGCCCAAACAAGTCCTAACACCCATTTTTACGCTCAGATAAGCAGACAACATTTGAGGAATCCCCCTGTCCCCTCAGCTGCCTCCAATCAGCAGACCCAGCAAACAACAACTCAAGCATCCTAAATGATGGCTTATTAATGAGCCAGTCTTTGGAAATCAAACAGCCCCTTCAAAAACCATAGGAAACACCTCCTCTTCCAAGTTATCAAGATACTGTATGAGAATCCTTTCTTTCTCTAGTTATCCAACCATTTAACAGGATAGTCTTAAAAAGAGCTCACTGAGACATCACATACTTTCCAATGTTAAAGTCCCTTGTAAAACAATGTGGCAATTATCCACACCCTGGCACTTGATGGTACTCTTAGCACTGCAGGTTATGTGTCAAATAGTCTATGCTTATCCAACTGCTAAGAACCAGCAAACAAGTCTGTTCTCAAAAAAGAGACTAGAAGCAGCACCTCTGTCCATCCCCCAGGAGCCATGCACAGTGCCCTGGTAGGACTCCACATGCCTTTCGGGCAGAAGCTTCCTTTTCTGTGTCCACAAGTTCCAGACAAAGCCATGGCCACGGTCTTCCCAGCATCTGTCTCCTGCTGTGTTGCTTTAAGTATCTCCATTCCTGTATTTGCTGCTTCATTGCAGAGTATCATGGTGTCCCCAATACATTTTATACATGTCTTAAAGTTATACTTAATCCTAGCGATAAATAATACTGGCTAGCAATTAGAAGCCCTAGCTAAGATTACTGGGGAAAAAAAGATTGATTTACACAGGCCTGTAATGAGCAATTGCCTGATGCATTGTACCAAGTGGAGTTAAATGAAACCAGCTCCCATTTTTCAGTGTATGTTTACCCTAGCAATACAAGGAAAGACCAGAAATAGCTCTGCAGAGAGCAATCATGTTTTGGAAATGACCCTCACACCACCACAGTCAAGGAGAGGGGGCTGTGGTTAACCATCAGGAAAGGCTCTTCACAAGCCAGGGCCTGCTGCATCCAGACCCTGTGCTGGGACTACTGACTGCAAGGAGGTTCTCAAGAAAAAAGGGGAGAAAAAAAGGTAGGCGGGGGAGGAGAGAAGGCAGAATGGGATCATCAGGAGTTTGGCAAAAATGAAGCTCACCCACTGCGAAGATAGGGGAATATACATGCATAATTTTACATGGATTAAGAGTTTGTGTCAAATCTGTGATGTGCTGTGGTGAATTCTTATACTGCAGTGAGTCATCTTGTCTGACAGTTGCTGGGGAATTAAAGCAGTTATTTTTAAAAAATTATATGTCCTGCTTGACGCGTTATACAAATAGCCTCTTAAAAAATTAAAATGCAGTCAATGCATTTTTAAGTATAGGAGAGCTATGGTACATTTAGGATTCTTTGTACCACACCACAAACATCCATTCTGAGCTATGAAAACCTAAAGGAATCTATTGATATCCCTTCAGAGAAACATCAATCTTTTTGCTGCTCTCAATCCAAATCTTGAATCAAAAATTAGTTTATTCAATCTGCCTTTTATACAGCATAAAAATACTTTTCCCTGAGAAAAACTAAACACAAAGGAAAGCGGTGTGCTAAACCTGAATTCCTTTGATACCAAAGGATATTTGGCTTGCTCAAACCAAAAGGACAGCATTCCCTTTCTATGGATTAACAAAGGCAGCTCAACACCCTTCCAAAGCAAAGCAGCATGTTGACTCACAACCATAGGTGCTGGTTTGGCAGGGGGAAGGAGCTGGCTCCTGCTCCCTGCTCTGTGCAGCACCATCACGCAGACATACCCTGAAGCTGCAAAGGGCAGCTCCTCCCAACGCTTCTTCTCTCATAAATACACTGCTTACTCCCTGCTCTGCCTCTAAAACTGACACCCCCTTGGCAATTTTCACACATCCTTGGGAGAAGTGTTTGGAGTATGTCAGTTGTGTAATACAGTAAAGATCATCTGAATGATCTATTAAGTGTAACCCTTGGGCATCAATACTGCTCAGATCAGCTGGCAGTAAAGGTATATTTACGGCATGCCTTGGGGACAGCTCTGCTGGGAACATCGGGAGATTTGCATGGTCTGTTTTACAAGGCATCACCATGTACTTCAACTGAGTGAGTGACAGAGAATTCTTTTGACCCGACACCACCCATTAAAAGCCCTGAAGTCCAAATAGTAAAGTGAAGCAGGTAAATATATTTTTTTTAAAAAAAAACCAAAACAAATCACAAGAAACGCTTCAAATTCCAGTGCCTTAAAATGCAAACGGTCAACTCATGAGTGAGTTTAATCTGCTTTTAAAATAATTGAGTTACAGTTCCTCTCCAACTTGAGCACCATCAGAGAAACAAAACAGCTGATGAGTCTTCATCTTACAAAGAAAGAAAAGTTTCTGTCGACAGTGCTTTTGATTTTATCATAATTCCCATGGTATCCAGTATATTTTCTTAAAGCCTTAGATCTTACATGTAACTTACAAGAAAATTTCAGCTTTGTGTATTTTGAATACATTAGTCCTCTCTTTGCCAGAAAAAATAACTGAAAACATGAGCCAACTGCACCCTAATGGTTCAAAAAACAACAATAAGCAAATGTGAGTATTGAATTTCTTAGTTCATTTCTCACCTAAAGGCAGGAAGTATTAACACTCTGTCACTGCACAGGTGATATCCACTTGCTAAGCAGAGCACTATCTCTCAAGGAACGAATTAGGAAGATGACTTTGCGTCCCAAACCACAGAGGTGTGCTAGTTATCGAAATTTTCACACTTGGAAACCTCTCTGCACGTGGAGACTCAGCTGACAAATGTTATGGAGAAACATAACTAGAGGAGTTCACTACACATCTCTGGTCCCAACCCAGTGACTACATGCAGACTACAAACCAGAGAATTTATACCTAATAAAATAATAAGCCCGGCCAGACAATGACTCAATCAACCCAAACGATATTACCAAATATAATCGAGCCAGTCAATACAACGAAAGCTGAGAACCAAATTAATTAGGTGACTGCACATCCAGTGCCTTTGGGAATAAGCAACCACTCATTAAAGATCTGCTGACACTTTTTTGAAAGTGCTCTTTGGAGAAAAGTTCAGACTTTCAACAAAAGAAACCTGCTGTGTCTCATATGTTTAAAATGGAAGAGGACTGGAAGTATAATATGGAATACAGGGAGAATAGTTTCTGAACTGGATGGTTTTCACATTTTCCATGTGGCATCTGTGGTTCTTTAAGTGTTTCTGCTGTGTTATCTGACACTTGGATAAAATACTGGAAGAACTAGGGAGCATCTTTTCCCAATTAATTTTGGTTCAGGAAGTAATTGGAAGGGCCACATAACCTTGTATACCCTTAAATTGAGGGTAAAATGATAAAAGTATTGGGGCAGCATTTTTTTAATTCTTAAGTGGTTTTCAGAATGGAGGGGTTGTAGAATTACACTTTTTTTAAATAAGACAGCACATTTCAGGATTCCTGGTTTTATTAAATCAGTTCTTCAGTTAACAACCCCCAAGCTATTCTAAAAAACAGGATGATTCATCTTTTTCCACCCAGTACAATTTTATACATCGTTAGAAAACTCAAGCCTCGTAAAATTCTAAGCGGCCCTGAAGAACAGCTACTGCAGAGTGACATGTTGATTGCATCAGCCTAGAAGGGCTAGTTTTAAGCAACACAAGCTTTACCACACTCGGTAGAAACTACCAGAGTGTCAAAGAACACGTACCCAACACATCAGCATCAAGCACGTTCACTCAAACGCGGCAAAACAAATGTCTCTAGAATATCCAGTGGGAAAAGGATGATTCCACAAGTTGCAATGTCCATAAAGTTTAAAGTGCTATTGGGCCCCTGTGTCCTGAGAAAAACAGAAACTATTTCCCCTTCCCAAAATGAAGTGCAAACACCATCAAGAAGCGTGCTATTGATGCCTTAATCTGAACATAACACTGCACGCCAACACATGACGACGCAAGTCATTCTCCGCACTCATCAGAGTGCCAGGCTCCCCCCAGCACTCACTCGTGCATGGGGCTGGCTACCTGCACACAAACACAGAGGAACCTGCCAAGCATTTCCAGTTCTGACTGATCTTCACCTTCCAAATCACAACAATGAAGCTAACAAAATCTAAAATGGCTATTCTAATTTGCATCCACAGTACCTTTTTAATTGCTATGTTTAAACAAAAAAAAACCAACATTTAGACCAGAGCAAAGGAGAGAAATCGCTATGTTTAAACAAAAAAAACCCAACATTTAGACCAGAGCAAAGGAGAGGGAGATGGCAGGTGGCTTGCCCATAATAACCAATGGGTTAGGATTGCCACAGAGATGAACTTTGAGGAACATCAAGTCGACACCCTCCTGACCTTCCTCCTCCCTCTCAACCAAGGAACTATGCAGAACTCCTTAGATGGAAAAAAAAAAAGGCATCTTGCCCTACAGTCTACAAAGCATGTGCCACCTGTCTAGCAGACACTTCCTGAGGTTCTCCTGCCACCAGTGAGGCTATGCCAAGAGCACAGCTGAACAGGGAACTTGGAATTTGACAAAGAGGGGGAAAATGCCAGGGTCACATTTAAATATGTGATGACTACCAGTCAAGACTGTAATTGCAACACCTGCACAGTGCCCGCTGTGCTAGTGGCACAGTAACTAGCATCTGGTCACACAGACACAGCTATCTTGTGTCCAGTTTCCAGATGCATGGGTAGGACCCACACTATCACACAAGTCACTTCCAAGAGCTAGGAAGGAGACAGCTTTAGCTCACAGATAAGGAATATCCTTGTAATAATCCTGTCTGTGTTCCTCTCTTTTCCACAAAGCAGCAGCTCTCTTCAGCTCTTCTCCATAGCAGGTTTTGGCACTGGAGAACCACATGAGCAGCATGTGGTATGAGCAGCAGCTCTTAGACCCAGAGCACTCAGTGGCACCAGAACTGAAACACACACAAACCATACCACTAATACAAAGATTCAGGCATGCAGCACTTGGAAAACATTTTCCTAGCAAATCTGACTCGGGCAAGCACTTTTAAAAGGGACACAAATTACGGCAGCCACTCAGCTCCCAGTGTTATCAATGAGACCCAAACACTCTTCAGCATGTCTATTGCTCTGAAGTTTCCTGATTCATGAAGCAGCAGAGACACCCAAACACATCACAAGCACAGCACCTGTTAAAACCTCGATCTTGTGGATTTCAGTGTACTTGCCTAAGTCCATCTCAGTGAACGTACTCTGCTGAAGACACAGGACTGGTTCACTGAGACCAAGTGAAGCACATGCATAAGGTATTGCACGTTCAGTGTGTAAAGGTGCACAAAGTTGCCTTGAAAACCATTTAACTCAAGAGTTAGAATGACCAGAGTATGAGCAGTCTTCTATAGCGCAACAAAACCGTACAAATTTCTGAATCCGCTATCTGTAGAGCCAAATTGTGGCAACAGGCCAGGAGTTGCAACACGGGTGCCTAAAGGTAGGAGCTTTAAACAGTAAATTATTTCATTTTCTCAGGCACTGAGCACTGTCATCTACTTGACTAAGAACACATCAAGAGCAGCTCAGGGCAAGACACCGAGAACGGAATGCTGCCCTTTCTACACCTGCCTCTCAATCCCAACCGATCTTCATTTAGGCTGCCACAGCCAGAAAACACAAGGCATCCCATATACTGGGTGCAATGTCAGTGGCACAGCAGGAAACTGTCAGTGGGCTAAACTCATTCCAGGTCTAGCTGCAGGGAAGTTACAGCAGTGCAGATGCAGATGCCCAATTGCAAACCATGTCCCACATCGGAGCCTTCTTGGAATTTGCTTACAGCAATAGAAACTGCACCATCAAACTGTATTGCAACTTTGGCACACTGCATTAGCATATTTATTGAAGGTCTATGCCAGTTTGATTCGGGATTTTTTGCAAGTATTTAGTAACAGCTGTTTTAATTAGTATCTCATTGCTGCGTAGACAATGATGTGATACACACCAAGAAGCATTTTGTGCATGATGCCACTATGTTACACATACTGTGATACAAACAGTCCTTCCTCCCAGGCTCAATACCTCAGATGAGGGCCAACCGATGGGCAACCTTGTATTTAACTGCTCTTGTTTCAAGTTTTCAGGGCACCCTCAGGGAGGGGGAGGCACAGAAACGAGAGCCATAAGCAATCTCAGTAGCTGATTCTCTTCGCCCTCAAAGCGTTAAAAGGAAAACACAATGTCAACATCAGCTCCTCCCTGCTGATGAAACCAGCTCCAGCGAGTTTTACTTTCTGGCTTGGAGCCCTCACAAACCGTTACAAAAAGAAGACAGACAGTTCAATATATCGACCACTTCCAATAACTAATTCGGGACACACTGGGTCATTCGTCCCTTAAGTGCCACAGCCTCTTAGCGGTGAACGAACCCTGATATTTGAGGGGGTTTATTATTAAAAAAAAGGGGGGCAGCTAACAGCAGATTTGCATTTCAGCGCAAAGCCAACCCTAGCATCATATCAATACTCCTCACTCCGTTCCTCCGGGAGACAGAGATTCTATCTGATGCACTAAGGTGCTCACACGAGTCTGGGCGCTCAGGGCCAAGCCGAGGGCTCCAGGCAGGCACCGAGGG
>NW_008662131.1:0-6357 GCF_000695815.1 Acanthisitta chloris
ATATATATCTCTCAACACGTCTAAGTGTTTGGGTACATATACACAGTTTTAAATCTCAGAACAAGAAGGATTTCTCTATTTCTTTTAAATCCTTCTGCAGAATACATTGCCAGCAACACCTATGAATTGTGACAGACATTCACAAGTAATTGCTGGAAGCAATCAAGGACCACAAGATTTCAGTTCAATGCTGAAGTCCAAACAGTATCAGGTCCTTTCCTGTTCTTGACCATAACAGAGAATATCAGTCTGCTTTTTTTGTTGCTGTTGTTGGGAGGGGGGTTTGCTGCTGTTTTTATTTTTCCACTTTCTAGAGCAGCTAAACAAGAATGACTGATTTTGAAACATGTATTTCACCATGACTCTCTGAGGAACTGCTCTTGTTGGTTCTTCCATCTATGCATTGAATAATTTCCCCCAAAAAAGTAGATGAGAAAACATACTACCCCTTACTGCCCCATGCTGTTTCCTGACTCCAGCTCCAAGGATGAGGTGTCTCTTGCCAACTCCTGCCATACAGTTACAGCATTACATGACAGAACGTCAACAGCAGAAGTGCATGAAAGATTTGCAAGGGAAAGACTGGTGTGCCTTGATCTCTTTCCTAGCTTTACTGAACATTAGATCTTAACTGCTAAATCTGTGTCTCACCAACTTCATCTCCTCTGGTCCTTAAGCCTGTAGGAGGCTGCGCCCTATGCATCTGCCTCTGCATCTGTCTCCACATATTAGTGGTCACATGGAGGAAGAAACAGAGTCCACAACCCTCCAGACATGAGCTGAACTATAGGGCCTAGAGGCAGCTGGGAGAAGTAGCTATTGTGATGGTAAAGTCTATAAACTAGCTCATTCCTAAGAAAATCTAAGACAGCAGCGAGCATTTCAAGACCTCTGTCCCTCTCCCCTCCTTTTTATTTTTAAATGGGAAATGCTGTCCTCTTGGATAAGGACTTTGGCTAATGTTGACATAGTAGAGGATGGGGAGGAGGGGTTCTGGTAAGGAAATGCTGGCCTCACCACTTCTGGGATTTGCTCTGTCTCTGTGTAACTGTCAAGGGAGCAGAATGATCCTTCAGACAAAACACAAGGCCTGAGGGCCAGCAGCTACAGAGGATGCACTCTGTTAACTCTTGGCACACACACAGCAGTACCACTAGTTTCAAATCCAGAGACTACAGAATGCTATAAAGAAATTAATTTACAGGTGCTCCATGAACACCAGAAAAAACAGCAACTAGAAATGGAGGGATCAATGTGGTGGGCACTGACTGTTCAAGTCCAAAACACAAGAAGTCACAGGGAAACAAACTTGGTCATGTCTGGCTTTATATCCCATATCTTAGTGGATGGGGAAAGACACAAAGATGCCAAAATTTTGTAGCCTTCCCATATTTAGAAGGCTACTTCTTCTAATGCCATTTAGCTCATGAAACAAAGGTGAAGCTTGCACCAGAGAAATCTGATACACATGCTTTAACTCCACTAAGAAACGTCAGAGTAATGCCCTAAAATGTGCCAGCTCAAGCAATTTAAGTGTTTGCATCTTTTATGCATTTTAAAGGAAATAATTCCCTTTTAAATGTCAAAGCACATTTTTTATTAATTTTCTTTTGCTCTAACTGCCAGCAAAAACTTTCAAGTGAAAGAATTTGAACGAAAATCTTGTCTATTGTTGTTGTTTATAGCAAATTGTATGCACAAAAGCTATATTGCAGTAAAGAGCAAAATAAAGTATTCAAAAGTTAAGAAATGCCACGTTTGAGATATCAGTAACAAGCTTCACTCAATCTCCTTATGCATATGCATTACAATACTATTCTCCTTAAGGCAAGATGGAAAAATCTATACATAAAAATACAGTGTCAACTAATGTAGGTGGCACAGGCTAAAAAAAGCATTAAATACAACTGTGTATATATTTTTCCTGTACTCCTTGTACAGAGATTTTAAATAATCAATCTAGATCACGAAAGGCATATCAGAGAACATACATTACTGACAGCTGTAGGAAAAAGTCTTGCTGCATGAGCCCTCACACACATTTTGTACAGAGAAGCACATGGTCCACTAGGCATTCATCAGAGAACATCCTGAAAGGTTTGCCTGCCCTGTGAGTGACTCATATTTGTCACAATATGAGCTTCACAACCCACCATTTGATCCAGCACGTGGTAGGGTAATTTATCTATCAGTTTTCTGTACTGATGCTGTCACACTACAGAAGAAGTGACCACACTTTGCCCTGTAAATCTAAAAAAAATCCAGTTATCCTAATTCTGTAACAAACTGGTCTTTTAATTTTTAATTTTTATAGATGATCATTTCTCCTTTCATACATAGAAATCTAACAGTTGAAACAGTACTATCTATCGGTTCAGAATTAAAGCAAGTTTACCATAAAACCTATTTCACTAATATGCAGAATACCATAATGATGCTGGATATTGTCATTGATAAGCAGGACTAGACTGGCACAGAAGAGGTAGAGCTTCTGAGGCAGAAATCCTGCCACTTAGCCCAGTTCATACACACACACCGCTGGGAAAACAGTGGAAAGGTAACAGTTGTCTCTCTCCAAGCTATTATGGTAATTAGTACACAGCTTACAGTCTACTTGGAAAAGTGACTCCAAAAGAAGAGCCAGTTTGATGAATTGCTTGTGGTTTCACTGGTTTCCCAACTGGCAGTAACTTACAGGCTACAAGAAACAAAGCTTCTCTCTTCTAGCATATTCTAGGCACCTCTGCAGTCAGCATCAAAGGAAACTGGATAAGTATTTCCCCATTTCAGCCAGTGTACAAAACCCATTCACTATATATCAGCTGAGCTCCAGCAGAGAAACAACTTGACAAGTCAGAAGCTGAAGCAATATGTGTCAAAGAGATTGAATTCCACTTTCATATTAGTACAGAAGAAGACAGTGCATGATTATTGCTTGGAGCGTGTGGTTGTTTAGGGGATAATGCTAGTACCTTAACACTGAGAAGTAATGGAAATTGTCTGTCTTGTTCTCATTCTTTCTGAGACAGTCACTTGTGATATGTCTTGTTACACTGCCAGGTCATTTCTCTCTTCAGGTTCCTTAAATATCACCTGTCCAAGTTGACAATACATCTCTCCAATGATGGCATTATGCTTTGTCCCTTGCTAAATAGCTAGACACTCACTTTACCAAGGATTAAAAGTCACACTTTACTTGCAGAAATTAAAATATTACAGGCTGGGCACTATGTTAGAGCTCTGCTTCATGATGCTACCTGTCTGCAAGGATGCCCAGACCCCCAATAACAAGGCATCTTACTCTGCAGCAACCCAGGCCCATGTTCTCCTTCATGTTATTGTTAATCATAAAGGAGATTGCCCCTAACGTGGCTAAATTCAGAAATGGATTCAATTATTAAAACTTAAAACAAAAGAAACAGCATATACAATGACTTTCACATTTTTTAAATGCAAAATATTCACCGAGACAAACTTCTGTTACAGAAGTTGCAGTGATCTGAGTACTCCATTTTCTCTCACCAGCAACTGTTCTGTGCAGAAAACAGCACAGCAAACCCTGCTCCAAAAACCAGACCAGAGACAAAATAGTTTCTTCATGAGTTGGCAGTGCTATGTGATATTTAATCCTCACATCAGACCAAGTAAGGCATAGTATGAAACACAAAGGATGTTGAGAGTAAGAGTAGGATATTTGCAGCCAGATTTTTTACAATCCAAGGTTGGAAAACACAGGTTTTTTGCAGATATTGTTCTTTACTACAATCGCTGCACATTTTGTTTCCTGGCCTGAGTCAGGATCTAGACAGGAGGAAGGAAGTCTGTTCATCATACCCAAGAGCCTTACACAGAACTCCTGGTGCAGGATGGCTGTTCTTCAGACAATAAAGTGCCATGGTCTAGTAACGACAGAGGGGTTGGACTCAGTGATCTTTGAGGTCTATTCCAACCTGGCTGATTCTATGATTCTATTCTATGAAAGTGTATAACAGAAGCATCTGAGATTTTCTAATTTAAGTCTGTCCCACAAGGCAGACTTTCAGAGTGTGCTGAAAGAGCAAAGCTGAAAGAGCAAAGTTTCCACGGGACCTGCGCCCCATGGGAGGCAGCAGCCCAGCTGAAACCTCACCACTTGGAACCCACAGCATATGTTTCCAAGAGATCTTTAAATCATTTAAAGCCATCGCAGAAATCATTGTACAGACTCAGAATTCCCACCTTAAACTTGCAAAACCTTTCTTAGACACAGAGACAGTAAGCTGATTTACGAAAGCAATACTGAAGAGTGGTAGCACATTTTTTCCTGCTGTGGGACCAGATCAAATTAGCACAGGAGAAAAAAAACCTTTAATTTGTGAACTGCCTTTATTTAAAGCACAGAACATCTTGTAAATTTAGGACTCAATAATTCACAGTTAGGTATAAAGATCAGGGTTTCTTGATCTCTACACAACATATACATTGTATATATACAATGTATATACAATGTACATTGTATAAATTTTTCTCATTATATAAGTTATAGGTATATGCTCTGAATATGCCCATCAGTAAAGTGACAATGAAAATGTCTAGCACCTCAACTTCTCTTTCAAATATGCATTCACCACCTTTTCCAATTACTGCTAGGCAAGATAAGTCACATCTATGAAACTTGTTTCTTTTCTGGATAGGTAAGAACCTATATATAGTATAAGACTACTATATTCATCACCCTATGAATTGCAAACCTACAAACACATTATGCAAGTTTCAAGGCTGAAGGGAAGGAATAGCTGAGGTTGAAGGAGGAGGTATGGCTGTGTTAAAAATACAATGACCAAACACAAAAAATTGAGCAACAGAAAAAGAAAACTTGGTAATGACAAACTAAGAAGTCTTTGGGTTGAAGTGGCAGACACAGATAGAGAACAGGACATGCTCAGCTTGCACGATCCTTCATTATGGCTATTCAGAGGACAATAAATAACAGCTAAGAGAGACAGAAAGAAAGAAATGAAGTTCAGGAATAAATTGATGTCCACTGATTTATATTTAGTATGACTGTTGCATTCTTCCCACACTCCCCACCTACCTCTTACTTTATCAAGTGAACACCAAAAGTGGATTCTTGCATGGACAGACACAAAGAACTGTTGGTCACACTACAAGCTGAATGAGAAGTTGTACTTGTAGTTTCAAGGGAAGAGTCTGCCACAGAACCACAAAAACTACATTGGTAATAAAATTTGTCAGTGAATTAATAAAAATTTCATCTCTAACATGTGATCTTCATCATACAAGATTCTCATTACAAACTATTTATCAGACAGATAAAACCAAGATCTCATTGCAGGCTGCACAACCAAAGTAAGAGAACTGCTTGCTCTAAAAAAAAATAATAAAAAAGTCATGCGAGGTAAATGAACTCAAGAGAAATTGCTGGGCAAATATGCATAATCAATCCTGCCTTCCAATGAGACACAAAGTGAACAGATTTGCCAAGGGTAACGTGAAAGGCCACAAACAGAAAGCAGACTTCTTGAACTGCAGTTCTGCACCATCTTCAAAGTCACTACTTTAAGGAAATATGGTGCAATTCAACCAGTTTAGTTGTTTGTAATCATCTGAGCTGCTACAAGGTGTGAACTGTGAATATAACACATCAGACTCCCAGTGGGTACACGTGCTCTGACATTTCAGCTTAATTGTTAGAATTCATTTTGCAGACAAAAGAAGGTACATTGCCAAATACATTTTCAATGATCCCTTGCATTGAGTACTATTTCTCTAAATTAAAGGTAATAAATTGCAAAATATGTGTTTATGGCACTGTTATAGTATCTCAAATGTGTAATTATCTGAATGACAATTAAGTATGTTGTCATTTCAGAGAGTAATGAAATAGCTTTCAGCAATTAATGACATGAAAAACAAAATGCATAAAATGAAATAATTTACAAAGGTGACCTGAAATGAAAAATACTAGTATACAGAGGAATGGTAGGCTGCTTAAGCAGTTGGACTGGAGATGTGCAAGAAGGAAAATAAATTTCAGCTACATGAGAAATCATTGCCTAAATCACATCTGCTTCTCTAAACCCAGTATTAATTCTGGTCACATCACACACAAACAACAAGATTTTGTTTCCAGATTTTAACTTCCTGCCAGATTTATTTATTTTGATTTCCTAATCCTCCTGCCAAAACCTCTCACACAGCGCCATACCTTTAATTCTATAGAACAGGATACTATAGAGATTTGGAGAGGGATTGGAGAGATGGGGATAAAGGATCAACAGGAAAATAATTTGGTAAGCAATTTCAAATATGTGCCTTCAAAAGCTTTAAAACATTCCCCAATACTAAGGAAAGAGT
>NW_008662131.1:6370-44124 GCF_000695815.1 Acanthisitta chloris
CAAGCCAAGGACTACAGGAGCTCTTTTAGTTCCAGTGCTCAAGTGACAGCCTTAATGGTCAGCGATCCCCAGGTCTCTTTTCCCACTCCGTACATATGGTCTGCTTTGTTTCCACTATGCTGCAGCTGGCTTACTTGGAACATAGATTAGCATCACTCAATTCAAACCGCTGTAAATTAGGAACTCAATTCTTTATTCAAATGGCTCTTTTTTTCTACCAGTTTCATAATCTTCTGTAATTTGCCAGCTTTATCATAGTTACATTTTTTTATAAATATGTTGAAATGTTCCTGATAGAACCCAAGGAGAAATGTTTATTCAATTAATCCATAAAAATGGTTTTAGATATCTAAGCCAGTTCTTCTCCATTTGAGTTGATTTTATTCTGGTTTCTTAATCAAAATGCTTTATATCGAATTAAATGCATTAGAGAAGAACAATATCGCCTTTATTAAGCAAATCTGTAATCTAATTTTTTAAAAATCAAGTTATTCTGACAAGATCAGTATTCCATAAACCTGTTGACTGTCTCTAATTATATTACTTCCTTAATTCTTCATTAATCAACCCTGGTATTGGCTGTTCCATTATTCTGTTTAGAATTAAAGTCAAGATGACAAGCTTATAATTAATTGGGTGATCCTGATCCTGATCCTTTGTGTCAGTATTTTTAATGTTTGTTTTCAAATCATCTGGAACTTGCCAGGCCTGCTACGGATTTTTATTTGAAAACAGCAACCAAAACCAGGAACAGAGTCTTGACAAGCTATTTTAGGGTTCTGGACCTACTGATCACTTGAGATGTAACTTGATATTAAGCTGCTGCTTAATATGTTCCCCAATTCATTGTTATAATGTAAGCTATTTCATTATCATGCCATACTAAAGCATCACCTGGTCCATTCCCCCTCTCAGCACCAGCAGGAGAATTTACTGAGAAATAAAATGAAGAGAGCTCTGCCTCATATAGTCTAGGTTCAAATTACGTGAAAAGAATTATGCTGCTCGCTTTTAAAACGAAACAAAGCTGAAGAAATAAAAAAGCAAACAAGAATTAAATGAAAAATAAAGATTCATCTAGCAGAATAAAGGCCCAAAGAATTGATGTCAATAAGAACCAAGGCTTTTGTGAAGAATGACATGATATCTCTCTGTAATGGCTTTGGAGACAGACATATAGGGGAGATAGAAAAAATATTGAATGCATTTGGGGAATTACATCAACATACCTAAGCCCAGCACACACTGCTGGTACTGCTTTCCTCTTCTACCCTTCCATATCACCACTCCTGATACTCAGAGCTCTCCCTACCTAGTACACACTACTCTGCCAATAGTACCAAAATAACATTGAAAAATTAGTGCTCTTTTAAAGCATTTTAGTGCTGCATGACCAGAGCAGCTTTTGAAACCTTATTAAAAATTTTCCTGATTAATTTTTAATAGAGTGATAAATGAAAATACAATAAAAGCCAGTCCTATAAAAATGTTTGTTTTATTTACGTACTTACTAATTCTCAAACACTATAAAATAAATATCGCATTCCTGAACAGTTGAGAGACCTTAATTATGAAAGCAAACTAAATTAAAGTATCAAACACTAATTTATTTATTTCAGCTGAAATTAAAAATAGAAGTTACAGTTCAAAAAAAGAGCTCCAGTCTTCCAAAAGGGAAAGACTATCTCAACCTATAGTAATGCTTTTTGGTAGCAAACACAGACCAAAAATCTGTGAATATCAGTCCTCAGACTCTGGATAAGCTATAATCAGGCTCTGAGTTATCTGGCCCGAGTGCACCCATAGCGCTTTCAAGTACAGCAATATGAATTATTGCCCACATCCATTCTTTTACAGCTGGAATGGGCACCATGGATTAATGTACTGCAATACATTTTCTTGTCACAGACAGTGCTGCTCTTGGAAGCGTGATCTATTGACTAGTTACATGCACTTTGGATGAATCAAAACGGACTCTGTGCTATGGCGTGCTCTGCTCTGGGAAAAGCTGACAAACAAACCAAGGTGAGACAGGAGATGGAAGAATTGCTTGTGAGACGGGAACTCAGTGTGGTGTTGGCAGCTGCTCCTTTTCTTCTCCCAGTCTCTATTACACAGCTGAAGTGGTATCCTGACCTAGTGTCCTTCACCAGAAAGAGAGCCACTAACTTTAACAACAGTGCTTCCCTTGACCGAGTGGACTTTGCACTGAAGCCTTGACCAATCAGCATGTCAAGTTCCAATGATCATAACCATGTCTTGCTCTGGGCAACTCGTCCCTCCCTGCTCACTGGTAGAGACTACAGAAAGTTGGCAAAGGAAGAGGTCACTGTACACAGCAGACACTTTGAAATGTCAGTGGCCATGCTAGAGGAGCCCGTCTACCTAGGTCTTCTATCCTAACTCTAAGCAAAGAGCATCAGTGTGATTTACTGCTGAATGTGACACTATACTATAAAAAATTAGCCATGAACAAAGCTTATCCCCAGAATGAAGCACAAGCAAATTCAGGAAACTCAAGTCTCATTGTATAACATGGCACTCACAATGTCACAGGAAGAAAGTTTCAGTTAGTGCAGAGGGAACTTGCAGCTGCACATACCAAATAAATGATATGAAGCAAGGCTGAATATAGCAAACAAAAAAAGCTGAAAACCAATTTAGGGGAGGTCAGTGCCTGAACCTGCAGTTTACTGCCAATTCAACTGAGTCATCAGCATTATGCTCCTTTGAAAAAGAGGATACCATGCTTAATTTACAAAATCTGACAAGGACTTGGCTGGGCAGCCTGCCTGGTCTCTTGCTAGGTAAGTCAGCTGCACTAGAGTTCTTTCTTATGGATATAAGCATCATTAGGATTCTATATGTGGTATGGGTATCTCAACAGTGGCAAGCAGCACAATAAGCAGAGCATGGTTGCACATGCCAGATGATGGTCCAAATCAGATAGCTCTTCTACAGGATGCTCTCTCAATAACAATTCTAGTGTTCAGTCTTAAAGGGAATATGATCAGCTTACTCAGTCCAGACTTTTCCCATTGTTTAAATATCACCCTCTTTCCCCCTTCTTCCCCCACCCTCATCATAGCCAACTGGTAAACCTATATGGAACAAGACTGGTGCATTTGGAATCTGATAGTGAGATCTTAAATGTTTCCAATTACTACTTGGCCAAAAGCCCAGAAACCGTCACAAGTGCCAAACACATTTGTAAAAACAACAGCAACTTATAAATATTGGTGTAACGAGGGCTCTTGTGAAATCACAAATGTAAAATTATTTTTAAAAGTATCATATTCATTTAGTTTCATCTTGTTCATCTTTAGTTTTCCTTAAAAACTGTTCAAATTGCAAACAACCAAAACATGAGTAATAAAAACATGTAATTTAAGCGCTCAAAATGTATTTAAGCTTCTCCTGAATTGATAGTGTAACTCCCTAATGATACCTACTTTGAAAGAAAGACTTGAGATATTAAGACAAGTGTTTTGCTGTAAAGGTAAATATTTCTCTCTGTCCCCTTTAAAAAAATAAATAAATGGTTGAAAATGACACACTTATCTGTACTTTTCATTAGCTTCCAAAGACTGAATAACTGAAGCTGTACTACTGCAAGGGACGCAAATGAAGAGCACAGCTGACTGTACCCAATTTTACAAGACCGTTGTCTGACATACCAACATCCTAAATTCTCATCTACAGCATACAGCAAAGCCTATAAATCCAGATCCCCATCCTGAACCCTCCGCCTTCACTCTGCAAGTGTAAAAGGCAAACGACACCAACTGAAGTAGCACTGTACACACAACACATCAGCACATGCAGATTCCATACTGCAAAGTCCTTTTCACTCCACTCAGGTTAAAAATCAATTACAATTTTTATGTAACCACTACAACATTTTAACTCTTCAGATGGCTATGCAGCGTCACTTTCTCAATGGCAATATCACCAGGGTCCCTCTGTTAAAAATCCCAAGACAATGAACAGAAACCCTTAAGCCTTCTTTTGGTTTTCAATGTTTCTCTCTGGTTTTGCCGTTTTTTGTTTGCTAGAGGAGAATTCAGGAGTCTCCTGCACTCTGTGTATATTGTTTTCAAAATTAATAAGTGTGGAAATTGTACACAACCATTCTGCACTTGAAAAAGGCAGCAGAAAGCAACCCAGTTCCCAAGCCTTCAACTGCATGTGATCATATGCCAGCACTGCATGACTGAACCAGCATCTCCGCTATCGTGCCTTGAGGCTGACTGTTACTGATAGCAAGTCTCTGTGATGGATAATGATTTTGAACAACGAAAAAACAATAATAATAATATTAATATCATCAATATATATTGTTCCATTCTCAGCTCTGCTAAAGCTATAAAGCTTCCCCACCTTTACTCATTTTATTATCAAAACCAAATAATAGAGGCAGCAGTTTACTAAAATCAAGTCATTTGGAAAAAAATGAAAACACACAGGGCTCTTTCTCCGACTGTTCCACAATTCGTCATGTTTTACTGAAAAATCACACCCTTGCACTGAACTTCAGTAAAGTAGGACTGAGCAATTCCCCTGTGTACATATATTAAGCTCTGGACAGGCTGAACTATTGACCTTTTTTGCCACTAAGATACCAGTTAATCATAAAACCGAGCTGTGAGCTGTTACTCAGAAGCAGTAGCCAATGTAAGAGAATAACTTCTAACTCACATTTGAAAGAGCAGGCTAAGTGAACAATTTTAGATTACTACACATTTTCTATCCCCCCCTAAAGGAAAGACAATCACAACTCAGAGGATACACTCAGAAGGACAGCACACCCCAAAGCCACCGAAAGAAGCCTTAAGGATTACTTCTGATTCAAGTGTTACCCTCTGCATTTTGTTTTGGTGTTAAAATCCTTGAGAAATGAATAATTTAAGCAACGACGCCAGGCAAGGGGAGTAGTCATAATGAAATTAAGCTCAGGTGCCCTGTGAGGACTGGTGAGGATGCAGGAGCCTTCAGCATCAGAAGTCTTAAATTATTTTTGCCTAATCTCATGTAGCCAGGAACACAATGTCGTGCTCAGTATCATCATCATCAGTGCTGCTTAGAAAAGGAAATAGCAAAGCATACACACCTGGCTATTAAGGAGGATAATGTCAGATAATGGTGTTTTGCTTTAGATGGTTCAGATTTCAGCTGTTTAAAAAACACTCAGTGGTTTCATGTATTTGACTGCTCAGCACTATCTTTAATCGCAGACTGATAAAACAACACATCTAGCAAAATGCCTTCGCTCAGCTTCAGCACAGGAAAGATTACCTGGGAAATGCTGGGTAGACAAACAGGCTGTCAGAGGACTTAACTAGTGGAAGAATTATCCCTTCATTAAAGAACAATTTTGTTTAGCATTAGTGGAAACATTTAGTAAACGAGCCACCAGACACCAGTTTTGCTACGAAGAAGACAGAAAATGATCTAAATACCTAATAAAAAAAGTGCACATCTGACAACGAGATAAGTAAAATCATCGCTCAAATCACTAAGGAGTAGGATACATCTCCAGCAAAGAACAGGCCAACTGATCAATAATATGTCATTAAGAAATGTCATGAAATTATAAATAGTGAATGAATTATGGGAAAAAATATTTCAATCTTCATTTGAAAACAATGCTAATATTTGCTTAAATATTAAACAAACAGAGAGCAGAACACTAACCTATTCTCATTGATGTGTCAATGAGTTTGCTGTTGCTGCTACTTGGAATGCAAATGTTAAAATCTCATCAGATCGACATTCACTAATGTGTGCTTTTTAATCTGTATAGAGAGCAGTCAAACTTCATGTTGAAAAGTCATTTATTTCCCACCACTCCATCTGACACTGAGCAGATAATCAATTATAACTTGTTTCAGAATTTGAATTAATATGTATAAAACTTACAGAAAGACAAAATTGACAAAGAACATTGACAGAGAGTATCTGTCTGAAAAATAAGTGATCTTGTCAGAAACAAGAATTAGTAATAATTGAAGAAACTCCAGAAAGAAGATATTGCTGCAGAGATGTCATCTAATATAGCACCGTAAATCACCTGCCAATCACTTGTACAATACTGGCAGCAGAGACTGCAGGGTGAGCTGTTCCATTATTACCTTTACCTTTTCTTATGAATCTTCTCTTTGGAAGAGACTACTTTTTATGTTTATAGTTTGCCTTTTACTAGCAAGATATATGAAAAAAGATATTCATATTGACTTGGGCTTGCAGTTATCTATCAGAAGCCTTTGGAGAATACTGCAAAAAAGGAAGGTCTGTCCCACTTTCCAGAGAGGTGAGGAGGCAGCAGAATGACCTGCTGTTCAAGCCGGTGCTGTCCCTGACTCATCCCTGATGCTGGGCACCAGCCTTCAATCTTCACAAACCCTTGCTGACTCACTTTCTTCTAACTGAAACTACCTTCACTTTAATGGAATGAGAAGAATCAATCCTACTACAAGGTAAACAGCTCGAAATTTTTTTATTATCATTATTATTAAAACAATGCTGTCACAGAAGTTCAGATTTTTCTGCTCAAGTATTTTTTTGATCTGCTTCTTTCCATAGTGGATTAAAATGAGTTGAAAATTTTTCTCAAGCCAGAATAGATTTTTGAGCCTTATATGTGAGTGTTACATCAAAAACAAATTAAAACTAAAACCACACTCACAATAATGTTGTTTCCCCTAACTGGCTTCTCAAATTATGTCACATAAATTATGACTTTCTTTCTTTTTCTTTCCCATTAAAAAGCTTTACTCTGTCACAACCTGGGTAAATGAAATTATATTTTTTCAAGTGCTAGTAAAAGAACCCAAACATTTGGATTTGTTAGTCTCAGCTCAGCCTCTTTAAAACAGAAGCTGTTTTCCAATTCCTACTTTTTCAGAAGAATGTATAAACCAGTTCCATGCAATAAACCAATGCTTTAATCTCACTTCAGTCTCAACAACTGTCATCTTAACTGAGTTGGACACACAGATCTTTTTACTTCACTGGAAAGGCAGACTAAATTACAGATAAGATCACAAACCCCCAAAGATGCCTTCAGTTTAGTCTTACTCGAGCTGCATGCCTCAGCTTCTGACAGTACTATGCCCAATTTCAAAAAAGACTGTCTAGTTTTCTGGGTTTCATACCTATTGACCTAGTCTGCTGGAAGTTCTGCCTTGTGATCCAGACCCTGACATTCTTTCTTAAGTAAACAAAATGAGTGACCATCCATCAAAGAGCTGTTCCACTGAGGTCTGTCACCAACTTTTGAAAAAACTATTTCACTTATATTTCTGATTCATATATGCAGACATATACATGACACATAGTAACCTGAAACTGCAGCTAAATCTAATATAGTGCAAACTTTAAAATACTGTAAGGCCCTAGAAGTCCCTGAAATTAGGGGGGGAAAACCCCCCACAATTTAATTTGTGCTTATTTGCCTCCCAGTCTGAGATTCAAATCTATGAATTTTCTCACGTGCAACTATGAGACACAGGTATTATCTTTCTTCTTGTAAAAGCTAAGATTAAAATAACTTTAAGTAGCTTTAGAAGGAACAGCATATAACACAAGTTGGCAGTGCTTAATATTCTTGGTGCTGACCATGCAGGGGTACTCTAAGAACTTAACCAAAAGCAGGCTGCAGGGCTCAGCAGCATATGATGTTGGCAGTTAAAAATGGAGAAAGCAATCTATTAATATTCACAATTGTATTTTAGGATTTGGACAATCAGAATCACAGAATCACACTCCAATCTGGAGTTGGAAGAGACCCACAAGAATCACTGAGTCCAACTCCTGGCTCTGTACAGGACATCCTCACACCATGTACCTGAGAGTGTTGTCCAAACATTCCTTGAACTCTGGCAGTCTTGGTGCCATGACCAATTCCCTGGGGAGCAGTCATGGCTAGAGATTTACAATTTGTATTTTAGTTCTTGGAGATTCTGGCAGGCTGTGCATAACTGCTTGGGAAAAACCAAATTTTGCAGAAGTCCACTATATTTTTTGTACAATTCTATTTCTTAAGCATATCTTTTTTCCCATGCAAGTTCCTTTATGAGCAAGCTTACTTACAATGTAAGTGAAAATAGGAAGTTGAATAAACATGTAGTCTTTACTTTCTGGAAATCATGAGGTCTCCTTCTTTGCATGAGGAGAAGTAAAATGCTTTCTTAGTTTCCTAACATCCTGCTTTCTAACCTACCCTCCTAGGATTATCAAACAGCAACTTAGACAATGACTGGGCAAAGCAGAAGACACAGGAAATCCTTATTGGCCCAGAAACTTGGGGATCCTATGTGTGTGAAAGCAATCTTAAGTTCTGTTACAATTACAGTCAACAAGCCTGCCAATCAATTAAACCATTAAACAAACAGGTTTGGTTTTTCACTTGTTTTTCCAAAGCAGCACTCACCGGCACATTTGGTCCTGGTGATGAGTGGTGGGCCTGGCTGTCCAGTCCCACCTTCTCCCGGTCTGGTGAGCAGGACCCGAATCTCATATTCGGTGTCAGGGTCTAGGTGCCAGAGCTTGTATGTTGGTGCGTTGACAGCATGGGTTTCAGTCCAAGTCCCAGACGTCATTCGGTACTCCACTTCTTTCAGGATAATGGGTCCATCCCCGATGATTGAGTTGGCATTCAACTGAATGAGCAAGTACGTGGGCCCAACACCCAGCAGCTGTGGGGGTGCTATCGGTCGAGGCGGCTCTGCAGGGGAGACAAAAAAATAAACCAGTGGTAAAACAAAAGCTGGGAAACTCACTCAGAGGAGGGCTCTTTACACAGAAAGTTGTCAGATTTTGGTCACCAAAGATTCTAAAACTCAAAAGCAAATTCAAACTGACATCAATGAAGAAGAGCTGAGGAGAATTTCAGCTAATGGAAGCAAGTGGTGTACCACTGGCATTTGCCCAATGCTATTTCTTCCATTCAAAAAAATCTCAGCTAGGAACCACAAAATCCTATCTGATTTATAGATTGCTGCTTCTTAAGATTTTTTTTCTGAAAAAAAAAAAAGCTCATTTATATAATTTACTATGGCAATAACGTAAGATTTTCTTTTATTGACTGAAGCCGTATTTGTACTTTCCTTATAGAGAGAGCTGCAATAGGAGATACACTAGCTCTGCACAACATGTTCTTAAAAATGAGTATCTCTGCAGTTAATTTGAAACCCACCAGATGCAGTTAGGGTAAAAGATATTACAGGGATTCAGAATACTCAGAACTGAGCAAAACTGCCAGAAGAATGACAAAATAAAAACATATGGCAATGACATATAATCTTTTATTCTTCAGTAACTTACTATTGATTTTGAAACTCAAACAAGAGGATGTATGCTGCCTTGTTCTCATCAGCTTCTGCCTGCCTAAATATTTCAATACAGCTGCAAAGTGAAATAGGTAACAACAGACCAAATGGGAAGGGGCGGTCCCCCCCTACACTGAGAAATGTTAACGTAGAAGCATTGCCTCAGCACGATTTATTTTAAGAAACAAATCAGAAGCAACATGCACTTTTCTAATAAAATGAATCCACTGATAAACACGGAAGGTTCATTTTCATTCCAGATGGCTCATATTTCAACTAATTTGTTTCAGTTAATTAGGCAACAATGCTAAATTCAGCGCACACAGGGGTTTCACACAGCAGTGAAGCAGAACTAACAACGCAGCAAATCTGAGCAGGTAGAGGAGATCTCATGGCCAGTATATTAAAAATAACATTTACCCCCAGACCATAAGATTTCCCTAGAGGGGGACTGTTCTCATCAAATCTCCACCCACACTCCACACAATAGAAGTCAAGACAAGAAGCATTGCATATATTCTGCTTCTCAGGAATGATCCCACCAGAGTCAATGACAGAGCACTTGGTGGGGAGCAGTGATGGAGGGGCTCGCAGAGTGCCTCCAGATCTCCTTTGACATCCCATCCTCCCTGCATGGTGAAGTTTGGCTAATGACTCCCTATTTCTGCCTGGCTCTCTATCTCCAGCAGTAAAGTTTCCCCTTCAGATACCAGAGCTTGCTCCAAACAGTGTATTCACTAGCTCTATAAGCAACTAAGTTTCCCACATTTTGATACAAAAGGATTTCTTGCAGACTTTTTTAGGTTTTAGAGTTTGCTAAATGTTATAGGTTTTTGTTGTTTGGCTTTTTTTTCTTTTTTTTTTTTTCTAAATTATTTTAGAGTTTTCTAAATATATTGAACAGCTAAGTTTGGAGACCAGGAAATCTGTGGCCATGCCATAGTGTCTGTAATGGGAGCTGGTATTTTTTTCCCAGAGTGAAAAAAATCAATGCTCCAAGGTGTTCTCATTTCTGCTTCAGGATATATAAAACTCCAGAAGATATCTCAATTTGATTATTAACATGTTTTACCCTGTTTTGGCAAGAAATGTGCACATGAACTAATTTAATCCCTACCTACATCAAAGCTCAGTAATGCAGCTGGGCTTAATGAGGGCAGTTTATTTCCCGTGGAACTAACATATTAAATGTCAAACTAATGTATTCTAAGGTCAGTGTATATTACGGCAGAAAACATAATCGTTGATGAGCATGATGCACTACCAACTCCAAGTTATAAACTTCTAAAACATAAGGCTATGTTTAGAAGTATGCACTTTGATTAAGAGCAGGATTATCACAAATAAAACCTCACATTAATGAGACTAATATACCATTGCCTATTAAGTTTTTATGTTAAGAAGTAAAGCACATTCTCATATTAGCATACACATTTTGTTTTTAAGCTCTCGAGGCCAAGGAGACTTATTTATAAAGTCTCTCCCAGTTCCAATAAATTATGCATGAATTTTAATCAGTTAGCAAATGAACAAGTAATTGTTCTGCAGCATTATTAATATTCTTCATAATACAATATACTATCAGAACCAGAGGTGAGGTGCAACCAGAAATCCCAAAAGTACACTAAGTATCAACTGAAGCATGCAATCCCAATATACCAGGATAAACTTTTCTGATGTTACCCAATTAACTTTCTATTAATTATTCTCATTCATTATTCTATAACCACATCCCCAATTATAATTTGAAATCACATAATTTCCTTTTATATATACAGCAACCTGAAACTTTTATGGTTTAAAAATTGCCATTGATAACTAAAAAGACAGAACAAAGCCATTATTAAAGTTTTGGTTGCCATTCCCAAAGCAAATATCACATGTATTAACAGTACTCTTCTTTCAGTGGGTTTTAAAATACAATTTACATCCTTCAAGGAAGTATATCTTGATGGCTTTTTACCCCAGCAATCTGGGTCTACCTAGCAGCAAATAATAGAATTTTAGAGTGCCCTGAGAAGAGAGTCTGCCCAAAATGAAAAACCTCTTATATGAGGCATGAAAAATAAAATGTGTGAAAGGGAACCCCAAAGTTTGTTCTGGCTTATAAACCATACAAAAACTCAGCTTCAGCCAAGCCAGGTTTTGGCTTAGATGTCCAGAGCCTGGATCAGAGGTAGTGTTGCAGGAAGCTGAGGCTCACCAGGTACCAACCACATCTGTCTGGTCCTGCCAAGGCACTCTGGATGCAGATGGCCCCTACTCAGATGCATTTTCTGGTTTCCAGTTACCCTGACTCAAATCCAGGTGAGGCAGTACAGTGACCTCCCTCCACCCTCTCACTGCCCTGGTCACTGCAACCAAACTGTACCCTTTATTTCTGCCAAAAAAAGAACTCAACTCCAATTATTATGAGCAGATATGGCAAGGCACACGGTATTCCTAGCAAGCAACTTTCATTGAGGTCAGTTCCTCTTTTCTCAGATATGAGCCCTCTGTGAATAGCCATAAAGTTCTAAAGAACATTTTCTGAAAAAATATTTCAGCCCATGGATGGTTTAACTGATGAGTAGAATCATGATTTCAATAGGTATTTAAGATACACTAAATAGTTTGAACAAAGACCCTGCATGGCGAGTTTCATTTCTTCCTTTGCTAAGCACAAAATTTTGGATTCCTTTTCCAGTGTAACTAGTTTAATTACTGACTCATTTTCTGACTATATGTTTTAGCAAGTGCTTAGAGGTGTTAAACATGATGAAATCTCCTTCCAGTTTTCATGGCCACTAACATCTCTGAAAGACTATATAAAAAGACTACTTGTACATCTGCAAGACATTAAATAATGAAAGTATTTTCATGCATAGCATTTTGCAGTATTTGGTCAGCTCTGGTTTTGACATAAAATGCCCACAGCTAAGATAATAAAAAAAATTAAAACTGACATTTCATCAGTACAGAGTTCCCATTCTGCTGAGCTACTAGCAGTACATTATGCTCACATCAGTATGTATATGACATTATCTATTAAATGCACTGTGATATTTAGGCACCAATGACTAGAATAAGCATGCAGCATCAACCTCAGCTATAAGTCTTCCTACAGTTAAGCGGTTGTGTCATATTTTTAATATTGTATGCAAATACAATGCATACAATTTTTAATATTGTATGCAAATAATTGTGGATTCATAGACAGAAAAAACCTACCAGAAAAGGTCACTAGTATTATTGGCACTAACTAATATGAAAAAAATTTCCTATATTCGCAAGTAACACATATGCCTACTATGTTGTTTAGTACTATTTACCCAGCCTGAGTGACAACAGTCTTACTACATTGCCCTCCAAGTTTGAACACCTTCCAGGTTTAAAATAAAGAAAGGTAGTTTCATTACTATCTTAGTGGTAACAATATACTGTTAATGATCAGTTCAAAGCAGAAAATAAAACCAAAACTAAACTGGAACCCTACCAATAGTTCCACTTTGGAGGAAAAGCTGATACTGGATGCATGCCTAATAAAATCTTCTTTATTTAAAAGAGTCATGTTTTGTTGAGCATACCATGTACCAATCATGGGAGATTGTTGCCTTGCTCACAGCAGAAGCATTTAGGGATGTGGAGAGGAGAGGAGAGGGCTGGTCAGCACACAGTCCAAACGTGGCAGATAGGTGCATGCCTTCATCCTTGCCACTCTCTGTTCCACACATGCCTTGTACAGTACCTCCACACACTAATGTTCTGCATTAATAGCCTGTAAGTTCTCTCCATGCACGCACACAGTTTGCCTTCCCTCTGGTGACAGCTTCTCTGTCAAATACCTCACACAAAGCTACACAGTTGGTATTTTGATGAGTATTAACAGTTTAACCCAATAAATGCAACGGGGTAATCATAAAAAGCTTCATTTTTACAAGTATAACAAAGCATTAATTTATTAAAAGAATCCAAACATCAGCCTCACCTCTCCAGAAATTAAAATCAGTATGTCTTGACTATGCCATAAACTATCAAGAAAGCAAGTCTACCAAAAGAATACAAATTTCCTTTAACATTTGCCACAATTCAAAGCAACAAACAAACAAAGCCACACAAATACGGCTAATACTGGATGTTCCAGAGAGTATAGCAGAAACGCCTCCACAAACGACTCAAGACTGACTCCGCTCCCACCTTTATTAGACTAATTTCCTCCTCTAGGGAAATGTCTTGCAAAGCTGTTTAGGTGTGTGTGCACATTTTTTTCAAGTAGTCTGGGTTTCCAGTTGAGTTCAGCTGAGGTTCAGTGCCTGACCCACACTGGATGTGTAGAGTTAGAGCACCCTCTTTGCCATATGAAGCCTCCTGGGAGCAGGGGCCCTGGGCAACGCAGCTTGAGACAACCAAGGCATATAGGATAAGGGGAAAATACCTGCTTGCCAGGAGCTGGACCTGTGCAGAATTGTGCTGGTGCCTCTGCACTGGGCTCTGGAGTGCACCTAGAGATGTTGTGTCAAAGCTGTGTAAGAAGATCTGTGGCACGGAGCCAGAAGAGCATAGGGAAGCGGGCTGCCAATCCCTTGCAACAGCTACACTGCTTCAGTTCTCTTCCTATACTGGAAGATTGCATACTGCTTTAGGGATTCACACATCAAACAATACTGAAAACCTGAAGAAGTAGAAATGTTTGTTTAAAAGTTGGAGAAAATGTATGAGATTTAGCAGAAAGAATTATGGCAGTCAAGTACTAGCATGGAAACAAAATTCTCAGTCTTAAAAGCTGGTTAATCCAATGGAAAAAAAAGAATTAACAAGAAGCAGTGACTGAAAGCTTAAATTCAAATATGGTATTAAGCCACAAATTTAACAATGAGAATAGTAACTGAAAAACAATAACTGGTAATACTGTAGGAAATTATGCATTCTCTATCTGAGTGTTTTCTGTCAAGGCTGGATGTCTTCTTATAAATTATATGTTAGGGGAAAAGATAGAAGATGATTCTAATATGTAAGGCTCCAAAGAAGTCCAACTGAAAGAAATTATGGGGTCATGAAGGTGGTGACAAAATGAGCTACAAAAAGTTCAAAGATAGAAACAAAATATGGAGGGTTTCAGCACAAACACTGAGTTTTTTTATTTCTACATGTGGCATATCTTTAATATGAAAGAGAACAGGGGACTTTGCCAAGTAAGGGGAAATGTATTACAGAAAGCAGTACTTGATTGATGAGAAATTCCACTACTCTGCAAAAGGTAGCTTAATGCAGTGGACAGCAGGATCCCAACCTGAACTCACGGATGAACAGCAGAAGTATTATGAACTTTAAAGCCACAGAAAGCCTCTGCACCTTATTTTTAAATTTCCAACAAGATCTCAAGTTTTCACTTTCTGTGCTTGACAGACTACACTCATGGCTCAGTCTGACATGCCATACATGCTCTAGTGAGTAGTTTGGTCCTTCATGGTTTTATGGTATAATACGTGGAAGTCAAATTCAAATACTCTACAGCCTATGTACCAAAGAGATTGCCCAACACACAGAGGACAGTTCAGTTATGGAAGTTGAACACTCTACTTGGCTTCTGCAAAGAAAATGCGAAAATTCTCAAGACCCAAGAAAGCAGCATATTTTATTTTTTCTGCATTATTGAAAGTACACCTCTAGACCTACATTGGTCCAAGACCTTCCAACAACCAATCAAGACTTCATGTGGGAAGTCCAATAAAAAAAAAAAAATCAGGACAATATTAACTACACAGTTCAAAGGTGCAGACACACACATACAGAGCCTTGAGTGAGAAATACTACGCTTAGGGACCTAGCTCATGGGATTCTTGCTTGCACACCATATATTGATACATGATTTTCTCACCTGGGCAGCACACCTTATTCTTGTGGCAAAGGAGGAGAGCAAGTGCAAGCTTATTCTCAGCCAGACACACTATACATCAGCTACAGAGATTATTCCTGCCCAAAAGACATGATGCATCTGAAAAACGTCAGAATAAAGGAGCAGATGCATAAGCAAGTCTTCAACTGCTGTAGAGTTGCCTATGGAAAAGGAAGGGGTTGGTGCAAGAGGCACCTGCTACAACAGCATGTGCTATTCCCAGCTGGACCCCAGGTCTTTTTTTCCCCTCAGAGGTTATACTTTTGTCTACCGACTTACTACCCCTTCAGTTGGGTAGATAGCACCAGTTACAGGTCACTAGCTGGGCATCAGCCACCATTACCCAAGCCATATTAGGTTCTGTTCCCACCTCAGTGGGAGCCTCAGTGCCAGGCATGTTGGCAGTCAAAACCAGATTTCAGCAGGGTGAGCTCGACTGCAAGCAGCACATGTTGCAGAGGCTGCAGGAGGGTACACTTGCTTAAAACAGCTGTAAGACTCAAAATAACTCACAGAGACCTCAGTGGAGTTTTAGAATCACCTCCACTACTTCCAAGACCAAATGCTGATTATAGATTCAATCGACTGCAAACATGTTGCAGAGGCTGCAGGAGGGTACACTTGCTTAAAACAGCTGTAAGACTCAAAATAACTCACAGAGACCTCAGTGGAGTTTTAGAATCACCTCCACTACTTCCAAGACCAAATGCTGATTATAGATTCAAACAATAAAAACCTCAGCAGCTGCAAGCCCTTTGGAGTTCTTGCAAGCCTGGGACATTAATTAGTATTTCCCTTGCAGAGGCTGCAGGAGGGTACACTTGCTTAAAACAGCTGTAAGACTCAAAATAACTCACAGAGACCTCAGTGGAGTTTTAGAATCACCTCCACTACTTCCAAGACCAAATGCTGATTATAGATTCAAACAATAAAAACCTCAGCAGCTGCAAGCCCTTTGGAGTTCTTGCAAGCCTGGGACATTAATTAGTATTTCCCCAAGCCATTAGAAAATATCACAACTGCATACTCTAGAGGTTGAGACACAATACTTACAAAATGTTATGTTTTAATTAAGAGAGTTAGTTGTCTGGAACAAAAGAACTCATTCTAAGCTTAGTGACCAGGTCCAGTCAAGTGATTTATCCAATTCACTTCAGAGAGTTTGCAAGACCATTTTCATTGTCTTTTATTACTTGGAATGGAAAACCTGAAAGAATCAATTTAAAATAAACATTCAAAATAAATATCTGTAACAGTGAAATTCAGGTAACTACCTAGAGAATCAGCTACTGGAGAGAAACCAGCAACAAACAGAAATGACAAACTGAACAGGGAGCTCACGATGCTGGCTTAGGTAGGGTACTGACATATTTCATCATAATATCATCTCTAATTTGGGGTCTGCAAACACGGATACTATGTCAGAAGCTCACCTCAAACTACTGATGTAGCTTTGAGCACCTAATATATCAAGTTTTTGTGGTAGGTACAACAAAGTCTGCAAGCCCATGCAGCTAAAATATATTTAATTTAAGTGACGTGGCAATTACTGACCACCTGAAGTGCTGAAGCAGGAATTATTTCAACAGTGAAAACTGCTAACTTCTGCATAGTGATGTTATATCCTATGCATCACTGTGGCATTTTATTCACCTTGATTTGAAACACTACCACATTCATTTTATTATCTTCCTTTAAAATAAAGGAACAGTGTGCAGCTTTAGCACTGTCAGCAGAAACCATAAACAAGGTTAAGCACATGCCCAGCTTACATGTAAAAAATAAAGGTCTGCCTGAAAATTGGAACATGCCATACCTCTACACAATTTATGAACAGAAAACATGCCTATTTGTTGAATGATAGTAGGCCATGTTACTCTGGGAATCAATTAGAAAAGTATGACACATTTTGTCAAAAAGATTGCACTGTGTTAAAGACATTTATGCAGCAGACTCTTAGGGGAAAAATGAATAAGTGTAAGAAAAAGAGATGCCTGTAATGAGAAGACATTCAAATCTTAAAGAAAAAAAATCAGCCAGTATAAATGAGTCAGTTATAGAAATGTCTCAGGCAAAGACTTGATCACAATGACTTCATTATCTACATGTATCAGTAATTCCCTTGAGATCTCAATGTTGAGATTATTGTTGGAAAGAAATATTTTATCTGCTTCATTGTCAGGAACCAGCAGGTTAAGAATAAAATTGAATGCCTTCTTCAAAATTGGTACTTCCCAAGAAAGAATTACTCACGCTTTACACGACATTGCAGTGGGATATTCTGCATGCATGTCCACATGCTGTCAATGATGAGAAGGAATAAAACTAGAGATTGTTGAAAGAGTGCCTGAAGAAGGACAAAATATTACTTTAGAGATTCTAGGATTTTCTTTTACACAGTTACGTAATGTGCAATGGGAATATATTTATTTTCTCAAGTACTTGGGTTGTTTTTATTTTTGTTTAATTCTAAGTCTGAACATGTCCAGCAAACTGAGCTAGTGAAGATTTTTGCACTGTTGTTGTATCTGTTGATGCTACAGTCATGCTCACATTCAGTTTACTACCTAAACAAACCAAGCACAGAAACTTTCTGATGGACAAATGTGACATATTTATAATCAAACTCAAAAAATTCAAACAACCCACAACAAAACTAGAGCATTTTAATAGAATTCAGTCAAACAAACAAACAAAACCAACCAATCAACCAACCAAGCAAGCAAATAAAAGAAGATGAAAACAACTAACACAGACTTATACCTCACTAGCGCTACACATCCATAAAACTTGAAAGCTAAAAAAATTCACCCAAACAGCACTCCTGACTGTCCTGGAACTCTCCTGTATGCCTTTTTTTGGAAGTTACATTATAACCAGCCAGCACTAACACAAACTTTTATCACCAGCTTTCCTGCATGCCTTTTAAATGACAGAGAAAAACGTGTCATGTGCTGTTGGGATGGTATCACTGAGAGGCAGAATTCAAAAGCATATCATGTTCTTCAAATGCAATGGGCTGTACACATCGTGGTACCAGAAGAGTACTGAAATATAAATTACGTACTACTGAGAGGAACTGCTGGCATGGCTTTGGTTTCCAAGCATTTACAGTTTTATTTAATAGTAATTATAGAAACTTCAAACATCTAAGAGGTGAGTCATGTAGAACTGACCTTCCCAGCCCCCTGCATCCACTGAAACACACCTGCTCACCAGACACCTCAGATACCATTAGCACTCCCAAAACTACTTAGTGCCATGGAGTCAAGAGCCTGCAAGCTGTCTGCATGCCTATGGTGCTATGTGCCAGATCACCTGCTGCTCATACCTTACTTACTTACCTTGCACTGTTCCCCCTCATCTTTAGGTGCCCAGCAGAACCCTGGAGCTTCACCTAGGCAGCCAGAATTCTTCCTGTGTGTGTTTCTATTTCTGGTTATTTGATCCACCAAATGAAGGAAGTTATGTACTTTTAAGACTTATTTTACTGCAACCATTAACCCAAACCATGGCGTAAACAATCAATACACAGAAGTAGGAGACGGATGGATGGACGGAAGGACGGAAGGACGGAAGGAAGGAAAGCAGCTCACCCACCATATGATCGAGGCAAGAGTATTACAAATGCACAGGGGGCAGAGATGAATGGAGAATCCTTCCCCTTTAGACTGGCAAGGCATCCAAGAATGCCTGGAAAACAGGCATTCCTTCTCAAAAGTTCTTCCTCAGGTATCCCATTTCACTGACATTAAAAGCCTTCTGTCACCACTTGAATACTGTCATCGGAGGAAAAATTGATACAATTTACTCTGAGGGTTGCATATTAACAACTATCTAGAGATTTTGTGTGTGCTTAGATCTATGGGGGAAAATGACAGAATCCATCACTTTTGAGCAAACTTATTTTTAAGGGCCTGTTTTCTTGCTCAAATCTCTCTGTTTCTATTCATAAACTTTTCTAAGACACATTTAGATGTTCCCACCAGCAATGTCTTTACATTTCTTATTACAGCATGCCCAAATATTTCTTGCCAAAAATGCCAGAAGGCAGCCCACCAGAATGACAGAAAAGAGGGTTAATTTTAGGAAGCATTAAGACACTTCCCTCGATCTATGCGATGAACCAACAGATCCTAAAATGGTAACCCACTTGGTTAATTTTTACACCACAGTTTTACATCACGGATGTGAATTATACATCATCTAACACCCACCTCAAAGGGCAATCCTACTCCTCAGCTTCCCACCATCAGTGTTGCTCGCAGTGCCACTCATCTACGCTACATCCAAGGTAGTTTAGGTTTAAAACTGATCCTGTGGGGGTGTGCATGGAAGTTTCCTGCTTTCCTGGATCCCTGAAGCAACTCCTAGTGGCTTCAGGCAAGAGCCAGTATCAACACAGAAGCACAAGTTCAGGTTCTTGAGAGACAGGAAAAGGGAGGGCAAGGACTGAGACTGCCTCTTAAGCAAATGCTGGCTACTACGTCTGCTTAGCTTTACCGTGAAAACCATACTCAGAAGGAGGCTGGGGGGATAGGAGTAGCCAAAAGGAATGAACATCCTTGCCACAGCATTTGGGCAGATGGCAAGAAATACCAATAAAATGAAGGTAGCAATGCAGCTGCCCACCATCTTGTTGCCAAATGAATTCTGACTGCGATGAAAAGCCTGGAAGAAATTTCTAGAAAGACAAACCCGAACAAAAATCCTCCCCACTTCTTCTGCATGCTGATAAGAATTTTAAGAGGTTTTATAATTTTATTATTTTCTATGAGTTGATTATATCCTGTTACCTTCATTTGGTTGCAACAAAATTCCAAGTATCAATATGACTGTGAAATAGCAACTCCACAAGTACAACAATAGAGTCCAAATTTTGCATCTTATTTCTACTGACACAAACGTTCCTGTTCTGTAGTAGTAGTTACACAATTAGTGTGACCACTAACACTGGAAAAAATCTGAATAGGAAGTCACCAACATTCTGGTCTACAAAGAAACAGACCCATTCAATCATAGCCTAACTGGGCAATCAATAAAAGCCAGCACAAGTGTCTAGATCTACAGCACAACTAACCCATAGTGCTCAGTGTTCACACATTAGAAATTTAGAGTTAACCAGATATGGGTTGCATACTGTGTCTGTAACAGTCATCTGAGGGGCAGAAGCTCTCACACACAAGTTTGTAGAAATGTTCACTCAGAACAAATGAGCATGATGGTGGACCACTCTGCTTAGCACCCATATCCAGACAGTGAAAATTCAGGGGCTAGAAGACCCTGAGCACAAAACCAATTATGGCTTTTCTCCAGACTTCAAATAATCCCTTTATTGAGGGCCACACAAGTACAGGAGACCTATTTTATCGTTAACTTTGCTTACAGTCAAGAATGTAGAGGTACCACAAACCAAACTCACACACACTTATTTTATACCTTCCTACATGCAGAGGCATAGAAATTGAAAACAGAGTAACTTCACATTAAAAAAAATAATCTTTCTCCTTGGGAATGAAATGGGCTAGAGAGGTTGAGGTTGGGCTTGCACTTTTTTGTGGGGGAGAAAGGGAGGTGTAGGGGTGTGTGTGTGTAGCAAAACAGTCAGTAGTAGATGAGAGGGTTAAGATAAAAAAAATTAATCCAAATTCAGCAAATAGCTGCAAGAAAAACACATTTATATTAGCATTTCCAAAACATGTTTTGATTTTTCAGCCTAGTTGCTTGTGAGGCACTAGACAATAATAAGGGGCATTCAGAACATAGTTCAGGATTTTAGAGAAGTGGTTTATTCAGTCTCTCAGCATAAGGACATTCCACCTCTATTCCTCTTGCCTGACTGAAGTGGAGTAAGAATATGAGCAGAGACTTCCCATTTCCCAGGACAGCACCCTAACCTGATGGGTGTTCAGAAGAGTCTCTAGAGTCTCTACATCCCTCCTTTTGAGAGTAAGCCATTTTCTGCAACACATTCACTAAGTCATTCATAGGTCTGCATAGAATGACAGGAAGAAAACATAGGGTTTTATCATGGGTCCAATTAGAATAGCAATATTTTTATCTGCTGTGGTGGATATCTGCTGGTATTTTGTGAATAAATGCTTCCAGCTTTTTAATTTTTTTTTCTTAAGATACTGAAGAATTGAGAAATAAAATGGCAAATAAAGTCAAAGCTGATAAGTACAAAGCAGTGCATTTGAGGGGGAATTCCTTGTGGACTCTAAATCAGTACAACCAGACATCAAAAATATTTCTGTTGGGATTTTCATGACCACATCGTCTCAATTCAGACAAAAAGCCAGATAACATATTGTGCTGGTTTGAGCTGGAGTAGAGTTAACTTTCTTCACAGAGGCTAGTATGAGGCTGTGTTTGGGTTTTGTGCAGAACACAGAGTTGATAATGCAGAGATGTTTTTGTTATTGCTGAGCAGAGCTTACACAGAGTCAAGGCCTTTGCTGCTTTCTGTACTGCTACGCTGGCAAGGAAGTTGGGGATGCATGGGAGATTGGGAGGAGACACAGCTGGGACAGGTGACCCAAACTGACCAAAGGGATATTCCATACCATATGACATCATGCTCAGTATATAAGGTGGGAGGAAGAAGGAGGAAGGGGGGACATCTGGAGTGATGGCGTCTGTCTTCCCAAGGAACCGTTACACGTGATGGGGCCCTGCTCTCCTGGAGATGGCTGAACACCTCCTGTCTTGGAACCGTTACGCGTGATGGGCCCTGTTCTCCTGGAGATGGCTAAACACCTCCTGTCTTCTGGAAGCAGTGAATTATTTCCTTGTTTTGCTATGCTTGTGTGTGCAGCTTTTGCTTTCTCTATTAAACTGTCTTTATCTCAACCCATGAGTTTGTGTAGCTTTTACCCTTCTGATTCGCTCCCCCATCCCCTTGGTGGGGGAGTGAGTGAGAGGCTGTGTGGTTCTTGGCTGCTGCTGGGGTTAAACCACGACACATATCAGTGATTATTAGGAACAGAATAGAAAAGACAGCATCATATCTTGTGCTACTGTGTAAACTCATAATGTTCTCTCATCTAAAAGATAAGATATTGATCTGGTCTTCCTACGTCCTGATGAATGGGCTAGAAGACAAGACATAGAAAAGGCCAAATAGAAGTCAGTGAAGACCTAGGACAACTTCCTTGTGTGGAGACACTAAGACTGTAACACTCAATACGAAAGAATGATGATTGAAGGAATGCATGCTAGATATTTACGAAATGACAAGAGCCATGAAACAGATTAATACGGAATGACTTGCTATTTCTTGCAGTAAAAAAAGATGGTACATAACCATTTTTTAAAAGTCACCTGTAGCTTCAGAGGGAAGCCCTTCCATCTCTAAGTTGAGTTAACTGGGGGAACTCATTGCTGCAAATTGGGCAAAAACACAAGTTCATAATTTGACAATTTCATAGAAGGTTCATCAAGGATATTAGACACAGGTTATGTTGATATAGTCTCTGGCTTGATAAAACTTCAGTTATAGACTGCTATGCTAGATGCCTGATGATGCATGAAGGGATTGTATCATTGTGTGTGTCTCCCATTCTTATATCTTCCCCTAAGGTTGAGCAGTTGTCAAGCTACTGGTTGAATGTTGGGAAATAAGAAAAACCATAGGCTTCAATTCATTCAATCCATTATAGGTGAGTGCTCTCTGCATCGAACTACAAATGATCCAACACCCCAATTCTTTACATGTGAATGGTGCATGGCTGCCTGGTAACATTTCCTTCCCATTTAATTATAAATTACCACGTTTCTTTTTTTATCTGATGTTTGAATGGAGAGCTCTTGGTTTTAAAACAAAAGCTGCTTTGCAGAGCCAAAGCAGTATAAGCTAACCAACTGAAAAGAGATTAATTCTCTGTTGTTTTACATCCCTGGACGATTAACACAATACAGATGTAGTAAGAACATAATTAAGTTGTACCTGCACTAAGTCATCCCACATATATTATATCTTACTAAAATTTTTCTCCTATCCCACCATTCCTGCAATGTGTAGTGGAAAATAAACAGTAACCAGCAAACAAACTCAGCAAGTAAAATACCTTGTTTGTACTCCTTTGACTCTTCTTCTCATTCCAGGCCAATCCATGAGTATTACTGGGGCTTACAACTGTTAAATAGCTTAAAAGAAGATAAAACTACCACTTGTCTACACAGCCTCTCCTGCCAAGGCAAAACGTTTTGCCCTGCTGTCTGCCTTTGTTTCACAGTCAGTATAAATAGTTCCCCCACTGGTAAGTATTCTAACCCTGTGGTGTTTATACTTTTCTTTGCCTGAATAATTTATCATTTCTTTCTCTACAGCACATAAAAGAGAAAAAAAAAGGGTAATGGAAGTGGTCCAGTAACATTGCTGAAGCTCAAAGTACCTTTTGAAAACACTGGAGTGACCAAGATGCTTTCCCTTTGATATGTTTAATTTTTCTGAACATAGTTAATGAAGTGTTTCTGTTCATGCTCCATTTACACATTAATCAATTACTAAAAGAACCACAAAACACCTGGTATTCCACCTATGAGTCTTCATGGCACTTTTCTCACCCAGGTTCATAATCCTTTGCTCTTCAGTATACTATTTTGACTTCATATTGCCTTCTCTCTTCTCTGAACTATGAACACCTTAACAGTGCCCTCTGGTTACCTCCCTCCTTTTAAATGTCCTTTTGAGCAACTTGAATTACTTCTAATTTTGCAATCAGTCCATTTTTCTTCAGTGGAAGAATATTTTTAATTTAGACTCCACAAATCATTTAACCAGAGGGCATTCTTCCCCCACTTGTTTTCTTTTTAAGCATTTATTTGGGTAAAAATTTCAAATACACTTTAGAGCAGTGCAGCGATGTGTGCACGACCGTCAATCTTATCATTCATTGACTGCTACTGATAAAACAACCACACAGACATGTTTGCTTTTCCACACTTTAATTATGCTTATACAAATCATACGGGCTTACTTCACTAGGATATTGTGGAAAAGCCACTCCAAGTGTTACTGTATTTATGTACTTAAATTGCTTGACTCGCATTCTGAACTTAACCAAATGTCCAAGTCAATAGAGGTATTTTACTTACCTTTCTCTTTTTTTATTTCTTCCTCTTCCGTACCAAGTCCAACTGTTCCTTCTCATAACAATCCAAAGATCAGGTTTACAGTGGTTTTTTTTCTATTCAGACCTATTACATTAAGACCTATCATTCTAGTATCTGGTTATCTCCTCTACTATGACAAGATAATATGGGCTTGAGGGAACATACGGGTATCTCCTGTCAACCCCCTTCTGTTATATCAGCTCCTCTAAGGGCATGTTCATACAAGGAAGCTATGACAAAAGAACCCAAACAACCCCAGACAACAGTGTTTATCTCAGGAACCACATCACATTTCCCTGTAGGCACAAAGATTTTTGCAGTGTAGTATTATCCACCTGCAAAGCAGACTGAGTATGCAGTTTAACATTATAGCTAAGCAAACCCAAAGTGACCACATCATCATGTGGAGTGAACAACCACCTCTTCCCTAGTCTTTGCATCTTTTCCAGACCAGTGGTTCTACTACTAGTAAACTACCCTGCCACAAAAATTCACACTTCTTTGTAAATGTCTATGTTTTGTCAGTTTAGCTCCCCAGGTGGCTCACTGAAGAGATGGACAAGCATGGTTCCGGTGAAATGCAAGTCCCTGGGAATGGGAATGGGAGAAGTAGGACCATAACTTCTCATGCATCTGCTGCAGCATCAGACACTGATGCACATATACAGCCATTACCTATGCCTACATATGCATTTTTAAGGAAGGAAGGGTCCAACAAATAAATAAACAAAAATATAATTTGTGTATGCATCTGTTCACAAGGTACAGAATCAGTCAAAAACAGAGCACACAAAAAAATCCTTCACAGATTAGGAAGCATTGTTAATTATGGCAATATGCAGCTGCATTTTTTGGAAATGAGGCTGAAACCAAATCAGATAGTGACAGATAGATTTCAATTCTTTACTCAGTGAAAGTCCCTCTGGAAGGCCTCCTCTGTGCTCCTAAGCTGTGAGACCAAACAGGATTCTTGCCATTGCTTCAATGGTTCCCTCTCAATCGATTAAAATTCCAGAATCCTGTTTAGTTTTTAATCCCCCACAGGAATCCTGTGAGCTCTGCTAAGCAGGTGACAAATCCCAGCTAATTTCTATAAGGAAACCTCAGGTGCTAAACCCCTGAAAGTCATCTGAGCTGGAAGTGCAGGAAGGGCAAGGACACTGAACTGACACGTGCAGGAAACAGACTGCAGGTACCTGGTCCATTAATTTCTGTTAATTGCCTGAGAGCTCAACTTAGTATCATTTGGTTCCACTTGGCATCTGCTTAGTCAGTTCACCAGAAGGCTGTCTTCTTCCTGAAATATAGTTTGTCTTAATTATCAGAAGTCCTAATGTTGCAAATGTCTTAGGGGACAGTCTCCTTAAAAAGGAGACACCCATATTTTCCAATGTAAGCAACAGCAGCTGTACAAAAAACATTCAGCTTCAGAGCAAGAACATTCTCTTCCCTTCATGGCACATTTTTAACCAATTCTTTGTTCCAGCCTGCAAGCACTGACATAACCACTAAACTCCTACTTTGGGGTTTATTTTGTTTTTTATAACTCAAAATCTGGACCAAGCAAAACATGGCATCCTGGCCAGTATCAGGAACAGTGTGGTCAACAGGACTAGGGAGGTGATTCTGACCCTGTACTCAGTGCTGGTGAGGCCACACCTTGAGTACTGTGTGCAGTTCTGGGCTGCTCAGTTCAGGAAGGATGTTGAGGTGTTGGAGCAGGTCCAGAGAAGAGCAATGAGGCTGGCCAAGTGCTATGCTGCATACGTTCAAAGGAAGAACTGTGCCAGAATCCCACATATAAAAAACCCCCAAAACAACAAAAACCAAAACCAACCCCCCCCCAAAAAAAACCTCCAAAACCCAAACCAAACCAAACAAACAAAGCAGAAAAAAAAACCCACCCAAAAAACCCACCACAAAACAAGAAAAATCTCCACTCTGTAACTCTACCCTGGAAGTACCCGGCTGCCAACACGAAGCAGTGCCTCATACACTGCCAAACAGCTGCTTGTTTCTATGTCCAATGAAAAGGAGGGGAAAATATTCCCAAGGCTAGTGATGCAATCCATACATCACAATCTTGATAACCCAAGTGTATCTTGTTTCTAGGACATGCAAGCCATCCAGTCCAAGAGAAGTGGAAAGTCAAAGAATAAATCATTAGCCAAGACATTTCCAACTGCTGCCAACACATTTCAAAGTCAGAGGAAAGTTCAAAGCATGAACTAAAAATCATGAGACTACAATCTCAACTTTTAAGCCACAGAAAAGCATCTAGTTTACTCCTATCTCCCTTCAAAAGCAGCAGTCTTTACATCTCCAGTGGTTAAAAAACCAGCTCATGTTACCATGAGGATGTCAATGTAAGAATAAAACTGAGATTTTTTCACATACACTGCAAACTGCAACTTCAGGTTAAAAAAAAAAATATTCGTTTTTTTTTTTATTTAATCCTCATTAGTTGGTGAAATAGATCCGCTAATCAATATAATACACTATTGTTGATTTTCTCAGGAAATGCGTAATCTAGTCTACAAGACAGCTTTAAAAAACCTATGTATGGCATCGACACTTTGGACTATTCTTCCTTGTATTGACAAACAGGTGCAGTTCCATACAGCTTATGGGACATACCACAAAACAGACACAAAGGAGCAAAAAGCTAATACTCAAAAATTTGAACAAAAGATTCAACTAGATTACAGAAATTATAAGATCTTGTCAAATTCAAACAAAGTTTAAATTCAGTTAACTTATAATCCATTTTTTTTAGGAAATATCAAACAAAAGTTCTAAATTGAATTAACTACTTTTGCTGGCATTTATTTATTCAAACTAAGCAATGAACACAAAGTTGGACTATCATTCTTAATACTACAAGAATTCCTCATCAGATGTTGACCCTACTTTATAAGCATGGAACTAACACTATGTAATGTCTATGCCTTTCTGATCACATTGATTAAAAACACACATGTAAGCACATTTTGTACTTAAATACTCCTTTTCTTGAATGAAGAAGGTAACTCATGCAAGCTGACTGTTGAAAGACTTTTTCTTACCATCCCTACAAATCATTCTTATTAGGCTGTAAGGTTTCTAATATAAGTCAATTCTAAGCAATTCTTGATTCCTTTGAAGTTACTCTAACTTTTACCAACACTGTTCACTGAGTTTGTCTCTGTTTAGTCCCCAAACTCACGAGTGGAAAATTTCTCTTTCATTTACTAGTAAAGAATTCAGAAAAGCAAAAAATTGCACTTGTTAGCACATATAGGCATCAGCTGGGATGGTAAACTCAAAAAGCTTGGCAGTACAAGATATGCTGTAAGTTTTAAAAGCTAAATGGCTAAGAAAATGGACACAGAATAACTGCATGAAATGTTACAGATGAGGTCCTGGAAAGAAAGCAGTTTAAAAATAATTTTTTAAAAAAAAACCCACAAAAAAAATAGGGAAGATATGAAAATTCAAACTTCAGTCCTAAAGCACAGTGTCATCCTTCCTCATGAAGGAGGTAGGACACAGACTCCACCATTAGCAACATGAATGTATCTGGGAAACAAGGGAGACACACACGTTCACTTTCCTTATAACACTCATTAAATATTCTCCAAGACATGCCTGTTTGCAGTTCCATATCAGTCTCAACGACAAGCTGCCTAGCAAACCAGCACATCCAAATTCAACATTGCATCTCAGCAGAAGAAATCTTTCTGCATGTAGCTAATCTTTCCTCTTCTTCAAGAAATGCAGATATGTTTCTCATGACTTTCTATTTAATCCTGCAAATCTTCCAGCAGTTAACACTGGAGGATGATCCTGCAATAGAAATTATTAAACAGACAAATATTTAAAACTCTTTAGGAAACACAAAAAAAACCCCCTATTCTGAGTAAACTTTTTGTAATCTCTTTAAACTTATCCTCAAATAGCTCTCTAACCAAGATGATTAAAGGTCAATGGTACAGTGCAAAGCATATTTTTATGAGATAAATTCCATTATAATTGCAGCAACTTTTCCAGTCACAATTTAGACATAGAATCCAATTATCCATTTCATTTTCATTTACACCTCATGGGCTAGATCATTTATCATGTTTCATGATAATGATCAGAAGACACATGGAAAGTGATTTCTGGAGGTAACAAATTACCTACCATATTAGCATAGCTTACAAGACCCTGTCAATGAGTACTATGCATAAATATGAGGTAATTAAATTTACCATGTGCAGCAGTGTTTGATATGTTACTTGCTTTTCTAGCAGCTGCTGAAAAAAATCTAGGTTACTAAATTCAACATACAAGTTTAGTTGCTTAAGTACAGTAAATTAGCTCTTCATAACACATCAGGAATCATTATGCCACTAGAACACCAACAGTGGGCTCAAGATGGGAGCCTCAAGTGGGCGTGCAGTGGGCTCAAGATCTGGAGACGAATCTCTCATCATCTGGTATTATTGCTTCTTGCCACCAAACTATCCATCATGTCTCTGAGACAGCTTGGAATGATAGTGTCGGACCCTCACATTACTGCTCCTTGAACTCTGTCTCATCCATCTTCTGCATCATTCCCCATTTGCAGTGAAGTATCATCTCCTTGCTGCAAAACCGAGTGTGAATCTGTAATGCCTTTAACCTGCAGTGCCACTCTAATAGTAATTGATTTCTTTTTATTGCAGAGACAGTGCTCAGAAAGACTACGTACAGCTGCTGAAGCTGGGAGATGGTCAGAACAGTACTACAATGCAAGTGTCTGTGTCTTTAGGAATATGACCCATTTCCAAAGAAATATTGTTATATTTCCATAGCTAGCTATTTTAGAATGCATGTATATTTATCAATATATAAAACTGGTATAGGAATATATATCCAGTTTGTGTTCCTGCAGTTCATCTACAATTTTATAGCAAGATTCACTCAACTGCAGCTGAAAATGAATGTCAGGGTGGCTTCACTTTGTATTTTTGTTAAGTGATTCAGTATTAGAACACTGTTAGATTTTTAAATACATGCTAAAGCACACAGGTGCACCTGCATTCAAAAAGCACTTAAATTAACTCTACATTGATCACGGCAAGTCTTCGCTAGCGTGATGAGTTGTGTACCATAAACCACCCAAGACTAAGCGTTTTAATTCAGCTTCATCTGAATGCTGTTATAAAAGTTTAATAAATCAAAATGATCAAAATGCCCCCAGTGGCAGGTTGGGATTCAGTTTCCAATTCAAATTCCCTTTAATATATGGCTTCTCTGACATCCTGCATTTTCTGCCATCTATGTTGAATTCCAAATGCACTTCTTTTCATCATTACCATGCATCTACTCATCGGCACCCTTTTTAACAACTCTGCACAATACACAGAGATGTCAAACCTAGAGGGGTTTTCCCCTCCTCCAAACTGGAAAATGATGGCAGGTAAGGGAACTTTGTCTACTCTTAAGTAAATATTTTCTTAACCTTCCTGCTAACATCAGTGGCATTTAAACTGAGAGTGACTATCCTGGGCTGCAGTATTCAAATGCAATATTTGATTTAAATAAATGTAGAGACAGACCAGATATTGGAAGGGAAATAATCCAAGTGAAATACAGCACTGATGTGGTGGGGCAGTCTGGAGACATCTCTAATTAAGATGAGAAAAATCACATTACTGCAAATGATCTTCATGTCACTGGATAAAACAGAGGTATAAGAAACAAAGAACCCCCTGATTTCCTCTCTGAAGTGATACCTGCCAAGAGCTTTTTCCTCATCTCATTTTCTTCCTTTGCACTGCCTCCCATCAAGTCTAAAGGCCAACAGTGATCTCACTATTCAAAGTGATTACATTTTAATTTCCCAAATGCTTTATCTGCTGTTTGGATTCACCTAAGTATTTTCCCGATAAGGAGGCACATGAGAAAATGACAGAGGTATAGGACACCACCTAAACAGTGAGACCTTGCTCACGTAATCATTCACTGATGCCGCATCTGTGGTACCACCGGCAACACAATTTTGAACCAGGCTGAGCAAAGCTGCATCCTATCTTGGCTTTGCTGGATTAGGCAGAGCAGGTGATACCCAGCTTATGCTGTCTGTAAGGGGGCTGATAATACCTGGTCTGCTACAGAGGCAGAAAACCCCTGAGGAACATTACCTAAAGCCAGCACTAAGCCTGACCGCTAAGCTAACTGCTCTGCAACTGTGAGCCACTCTGCCAAGTTCATCCCAGGTCACTACTTCCCATTAAAGGCTTCCACTGATTTTGATTGACCCTACAGCTGTATTTATTTTACTGCCAAGCCATGGCAAGGTCTCCACAAAACCTGACAAGAACAAGTAGCAGTCCACTGCTTGGCAAGCAGGGAAGGGCCCTTTTCTGGAGATTTGCTGTGAAAGCACATTCTTGTCTGAATGTTTATGTAACATGGTCAAAGATGACCATCAGAAAACCAGTCAGACCTGCTACATATTCATTCCTGGATGCAAAATAGTGTCACATCTAATGACATATAAAATATTGTCACATCTAATAACTAGGAAAGATCTAAGAAAAACTACCTGTGCTCAGAGGCCTAGAAATGTATTAGCTTGAGATACAGAAAAGGAATGCTAAGAAAGAAAAATATCCATGCAAACATCGATTTGGCTAATTATCAGCATCCCCAGCCTTCTTCCTTCTCTTTTTGCCTTTGTCCTGCTGTTTTCCACCCAGAGCCTGTGGAGAGTCATCATCATGCTCCTTGCCACTGAGAAGTGAGCAGAGGAGAGAAGACTTCCACAGAGTTTGCTATCCCATGTGCTCTCATATGAGTAGTATAAAGCCTTGCAGAAAACACAACAGGAACTGCTAGCTGCTTGGATTCATGAATCAAAGTTCCATACAGCATCAACATCCATCAGAGATGTCAAGAAAAAGTATACACCAGGCAATGAAAATTGTAAATAGACAATGTCCCTTGCATCAAATAAGTTAATTAGTTAATCAGGAATCTGTTCTGGTTCCTGCATGCTTATGAGTGAGTAACTAAGGCATAGTTTCTCACTATGTCCAGGGTGAGAGGGCATTGCACCTTGCTTAAAAGATGTCTGAACCACAGACCCCCGGGAAGGTAAAATTCAATACCTCTATGTCTGATTTTCACTGGTACTCTGCCCCAAATACTATCTACTGAGGCAGGACATGTAGCTGCAGGACTTTGGCTTTTGCTCTGATCCAGATCAGCCATGTTAAAGTTCAGACAATACACTAAGAAGATGCATATCAGCACTGAAATTGCTAGCTTTTACCTGATGAGAACACTAATTTAGTCTATATTGAGCAGTACAAAATTCATGTCTTATGAAATAAAAGCAAATTGTGTGCTTTACCTTAAATGTTTCCAATCTTCCTGAAGAACATACCAGAACTACAATAAAGCAACAGTTCATATTAGAAAGACTTCAAGATTATAAGGAGATAGAAATACTCTTCATCCAAAGCACAGCAACACTGCAATGAAGCAATTGGCTAAGCAAGAGTCCTTCACATCAAACAGCAGATTAATCTTTGCCCAAAATGCAAGATTTTACTTTTAGTGATAGTACCACACAAACTTTAAAAAATCATATACACATGAAAACTCTTTGAAATTAAAGCACCTTGGTCCTCCCTTGAAAAAATGTAAACAATCAAACTGACTGCTACAAAGCACTGCAAATCTTCATGTTTAACATGTTCATTAATGATCTGGGTTGATGGGGCAGAGTGCATCCTCAGCAAGTTTGCTGATGACACCAGATGGGGAGGATAATGCCAGAAGGTTGTGCTGCCATCCAGAAGGATCTCAACAGGCTTGAGATATGGGCTAACAAGAGCCTCAAAATTCAGCAAAATTAAGTGCAAAGTCCTCCCTGGGGAGGAACAAGCCCAGGAACCACTATATGCTGGGGGATACACAGCTGAAAAGCAGCTTGGCAGAAAAAGACCTGGGGGTCCAGGTGAACAGCATGTTGATCAGGAGCCAACAATGTGCCCCTATGGCATAAAAATTAAGGCCAATGGTATCCTGGGCTGCATTAGACAAAGTTTGGCCATGAGGTTGAAAGACGTGGTCCTTCTACCCAGCACTGGTGAGGTCACACCTGGAGTGCTGAATCCAGTGCCGAGCTCCTTAGACATGGATATTCCACTGAAGAGAGTCCAACAAGCATAAAGATGATGAAGGGACTGGAGTATCCCTCATGTGAGGAAAAGCTGACGGAGCTGGTACTGGTCAGCCTGGAGATGAGAAGGCTCAGGGGATCTTACTAATGTGTATAAACACCTGAAGGGAGGGTGCAAAGAGGACAGAGGCAGGCTCTTTTTGGTTGTGCCAAGTAACAGGACAGGAGGCAATGGGCACAAAGTGTAACACAGGAGGGTCCCTCTGAACATCAGGAAATCCTTTTTTGTTTTTTACTGTGAGGGTGCCCGAGTACTGCACAGGTTGCTCAGGGAGGCTGCAGAGATATTCAGAAGCCATCTGGATATTATCCTGGGCAAACGGCCATAGGTGGCTCTGCTTGAGCAGGGGGGTTTGGACCAGATGACCTCCAGAGATGCCTTTCAATCTCAGGCATTCTGTGACTGCCAATTGAAACATACACCTGTGCAGGCAAGATTGCTCAGCACAAAATGATGTTGAGCCTGTTCCAGACACCCTTCATTTCTGTTATCCCCTCTAAATCTAAGTCTCTTTGGCTTCTTTGAAAATTCCAGTGAAAATTGTTTTCTCCTTCTTCTTCAGCAAAATCAACTTTCCTGTGCTTCCTAAAGAAAATGAGCAATGCACCTATTAATTACATAAACCAGAGACAAATGTTGCCTGAGCAAAGGAGATGAGCAGTGTTACTTCCAAAGAACAGTTGCCTGAGCAGAAAATGAAGTTGCTATTCTTTCTGATATGTAGATGTATGAAGAAATCGAAACTCCTATCCAGCTCAATTTATTCATTATGAATATAAAGACTTTCTGATGTATTTTCCTATATCCTTGTTTCATTCTTACTACAAAAAGGAGGCAGGATTTGACTTCAGGCTGACAGCCCCTCTTTACCTGCTGTAAGAAACAGAGGATTGAAAATAGGAAGATTCCCATGTTAAACCTGCTTAAAGAGGATAAGATCTTAATACAGTAGATAAATTAAAACCAGAGAATGCCACAGAAAGATCCAGTTAATTGGATTCTGGACTCACTGAAGAATGCTTACACCTAAATATACATCCAAATATAAGTTGTGTTTTATTAGCAAGGTTTAGAAAAACTTCACAAAATAATTTAATTATTTTTATAACTGCTGCAAAGTAATTAAGACATTGTCATCTGTTCTTCCTACAGGGATACAACCACAAGAGAATTAGGCTACAACTAACAAGAAAAATTAGAATATAAAATAATTTTGAAGGTGAGCTGAGGGTCCAAAAGAGTAACAGTCTTAATATCTATACACTGGGAATGCACCTTATGGACTAAGCATAGCAGCCACATGGATCTTCTGAGTCACAACTAAAATGCTTGCATACTTGCAAATAAAATGTTTGCATTGAAGTCTACTGATGGTTCAGGGGGAAACTTAGCCAAGGTAACGACATAAAGGCCACAGATTTCAACAACTTGGACTGTGCAATCTCTCTCCGCAGTTTCCCCTCTGCTCTGAAATTCAGAAAAACATACACCCAAAGACCCAGCTCAAAACTCTTCAAAGATACAGCCCAAAGCCTTATTATATACTGCCATTGTCTCCTGGAGGCTGAATTTATGAACACAAAGTACCACTAATAACCTGACTTGTCTAACATTTATGATGGTGGGTGATGTGAACAGAGGTGGCAAAAAAAAATACATCTACTATTCATGAGAGAACTTAATAATGGTAGACAGATATATAGGGCATTTTGCAACATCGGTACAAAAGACTTAAATCTATTTGCAAGCAGGAAGCATATACTCAAGCTACCTGATGGGTTTGATTTTTTTATTTGCCACCTAGTGCTCTCTCCTTGGCATATCCTTAAGTCTCTTAGTATCCTGAACAAATAAACCAGGTCACAAAATCGAGAACACACATCTGGAGCAAGTCTAAAGATTTCATTTAGTTTTTCCAGGGAAAATTAGTAATAGTGAAATTTGCAAAGTGAATTTCAGTCCACAGCTTTCTCAAACGTAAAAGAAAAAAATAATGCTCCCATGAGAAGTACTTGCCAGGGGCAAACTTCATCTTTTTAGTGTTCTAGCAGCACCAGGAACTATCCAAAATTACTGGATTTCCTATAGAAAAATCCCTTTAGGAATTTCAGAGAAGAAAGGCAGAAAAATCACTGTCAGACTTGCATAACAAGAACTGCTGCTGATGGCAAACTAAGTCCAGTAAGGCAAAGAAAGAAGAATATAGTCACAAACTTGACGAAAACTTGAACCTCATGACTTAGAGGAGAGACTGTTTGCCATGTCAAAGCAAACAGAAGAAACAATCATATTCATAGACTCATATAAACTGGTCAGTTCATCAGAACTTATGATTTCTGAAAGAACAGTCAAAAGACAGTAGAGAAAAACTTCTTTTCTGTCACTAACTTGGATTTACCAGTCACATGAAGACAACTCCAAATTAGAAGTATAAATCAAGGTGTAGACCTCCTCTTGTTTTGACTCCGGTGCAGAAGAGCTCTTTGGGTTGGATAAAGAAATGTTAAAAAATAAAAATAAAAAAATTAACCCCCTCCCAGAATCACCTAGTAAAAGCATAAAAAAAATTATTACCATTTATGACTTAGGTAAAACTTAAAAACTTATCAGTAGAACCAGAGATATGGCAGAACTATTCACAGATTATTAACAAACATTACATTTGATTCATACATTGAGTTTTTTCCTTGCTTTCTTCCTTGCCATTAACACTAACCTACACTTTCTTTCAAATCATTTGTGTATGATCCACTACATAAACCAAAATGTCCTGTACTTTCTACTGATTTTGCCGCATTTAATAGCATAATATCAGGTTTTGTACAAATAGTTTGCTAACAACATGTAGCTACTTTAAAGGAAAACAAACTTGGGGAAGCATACAAACTTCATATAAACTGCAAGTCATTATCATACCGTTTAAGAAAACTGTTTGCTCTTTTTATCATTTTTTTTTGACAATCGGAGCAACAAACTACTATTCCATGAAAATAACAAAAAAAAACCCAAAAAAGACTTATCACCTACATCTTCCACGTTCACTGCAGCCAAAGAAAATGGTGATTTTATTAATGGTTTCCGCAGGACTGCCTGAGAGGAAGACATTCCAAATTGGGACAAACTGAATTTGGACTATTTTACAAAGTTGTGCTACCTAACCATAAAGAATGCAACATCAGCTTCATCTCCACCTGACAGCCACTTTTAACATGCCACGTCAACTAAGAAGCTGATCACAGCTGCTGTGATGGACACTACCTCATTCCTTCATGCACAAGATAACTTTACTGGCAAATACTGCCAACTTCAGAGAAATATTCCAGTACTGTTTTAAGAGCTCTGAACAATGACACAGTACAAGAACTGATTACAGAAAAAAGTTCTTTACTAATCGAAGATCAGTACATTTGATACTGTAACTTGGAAAGGCTACACAATTCTATATATAGCAAGTATACACATAAGCTGGGGCATAGGTGATCTCTTTGGGCACTTAATATCTACAATTCCATGTTAAGTAGCAAAGCGAGCAGAAAGAGTTTGAAACCATGATATTCTTGTTCTCCAAAGCAAGTAATAAATAAGTAAAAAGAAAGAAATGATCAATGTCATCTTGTTCACTTTTACTTACCTATCACAGATACTGTTCCTCCCACCCAACATCTCCCTCAAGACCCACTGCAAACAACCCTGAAGACTTCAAGAAACTCCCTTCCCAGAAACTGCCAATTTACCAGCCATCAAGGGAAAATATAAATAGATGATTAATCAGATGGACCTATTCAGGAGGGTAAGTCAATGAACAGTAACAACAGCACCAAACTTCCTGTAAATAGGAGAAGAAAGAGAAAGCACCTTCTACACATATTCAAGAATGATAGCAATGCCATAGAAACCATGTAAAAAAGTCGATACAATGCAGCCACTGAGCTGGGAGCTGAAGACCAACTCTGAGGAAAGCAAAGACTGACTCAAATGACTTAAATCATTGACTGGAACTACTTTTGGTAAAATCTCCTAACTGAATTACAAATCCTATCCTAGTTCAATTTTTCTTGAAAAAAACTAATCAGAGTAATTGAGTTTTCCCTCCCATAGTCTTTAAATGTATACCATACCTCCCAGGTAACTACATTTGTAATAGAGCTTAGAACTCCACTAAAAGGAATTCTTCTGTTAAAGCTCAAAATGAAATAACAGTGTTTCAACATAATGTACATTACATAACTGGAAATCTTCATTACAAAGACCTGCTCATCAGGAAAGTATCAGATGCCTCTACGCCTATATGATGGTGCCACATGTCTATATAGATGTGGAATATGTAGCATCCAACATTCTGAGTTACCGGGCAATGACTCCTGTTCCTCATCCCCTGCTCTCTAATAACCAATGTTGTCAGTAAAGTTTGGCTTTTACAAAGCAAAGACCTTATTGTTACTCAAAATGATCTGGAAGCAATACTAAAGCCATGACAAAGTAAATTGTGTTTCATCTTTTTTTTTCTCCTCCTCTGGCTGTGAGAACACACAGATCAATACTCTTCAGCATGAGAATTCTGCAGTGAAATTTTCATTTGTTACAAACAGCAACAAAAGGGCCCCAAGCATGCCCTGTCACTTCCAGTTTAGAAGGAAATGCACTAATAAACTCTTCCCCCTGGGTCATCTTTGACAATGGGCAATACTATGCCAGCTCTTATTAAAGGCAATTCATATCAGTGGCCCAAAAATTTCCTTTAAAATTATCATCTTTTGTATCCATGTAGCAGGATGTCAGCTTTAAAGTGCCACTGAGATATAGGACCTGTCATTATGGTTAATTTTCAGTACAGTTTTAACACCAGAGTAGCCAATCCCTAAGGGTATGGGCATGCTTTTTTGGCTAACAAGATTTATTTAGTGGTTATCCAGACAAACAAGAAAATATATTACTGTATATTGCTTTTCAAATATAACACCAAGCAATAAATCCTACTATAAAACATATATCTTTGTTCTCTGCCATGATGTCAAATAGATGAAAATGTTTCTGGAAGGTTCATCTTTTCCTTTTCGTATCTTGAATTTTATATGTATGTGTGTATATTTACTTTCTCAAAAAAAAGTTCAAATACTTGGAGTTCCAATCCAAAAAAACACACAAAAATTAAAAGTAACCTTAAAATACAAAACCTATATAACTGTCATATACATATATATATAATCTATATTTGAAATCATAAATATGGTATTA
>NW_008662131.1:44177-83140 GCF_000695815.1 Acanthisitta chloris
AGGATACTATGAAATTCTATATTCTTACCTCACTTTTTTGAAAGAAATAGTGTTCTAAACACCATTAATTGCTCTGTTGTATGAGAAAAATAGGAAACTTCATTTATTGGACAAATGCACTGATTTGCCCTGGCTTTCTAACAACAAAAGTCTGCTTTCATGCTGCAACAGGCCTTATTTTATGAGGATGAAGACTATCTTGAAGTTTGCTATACAAAATGTACATCTAACAGAATAGAACAAAGCTTTTAACATATTGTCTGAATCTTTGTATGGTCAGCAAAGTCCATTTTTATTGATGCTATATAGAAGGCATAAAACCTAGTTGACCTCAATCAACTAGTCTCCCAGGGAAAAGACCTCTGCCAGCAAATGCCAGATACCAAATATGTCAGAGAATTTTCTGTGTGACTTTTATTTCTACAAGCTGAGGACAAACTTGCTTTCCCTGTCCAGGCTCCAGATGCAGTGTGTGACTCCAAGATGCCAAACTGACCAAACAGCCCACTGGCTTGACCAATGAGTCAAGCAAGAGCCCATTGTGTGTCTGACCCTTGCACTTCTCTGGCCAAAACAGCCCCTCCACCAGGCAACAGCACCACACACAGATTTTGTACACCACTTCTTTTTCCCAGTTAAAAAGCCATGAAGTCTCATCGTGACTAAGAATGAAATGTGCAATTTTGCATGTAACACAATTAGGCAAGGAGGGGTTCAATATCTTATCCCAGAGTACATAGTACACACTTTGGAAGTGAAAACTGAACTCCTACATTCAACCACACCCTTTGCCAGTCAAGACTGCATGCTTCCAGAACACAAAATGCACAAATAAAATAATCACTGACCCAACTGCACCACACACAGCCATGGCTGCACCCCAGCAGGCTTCTGAATGAATTGCAACCGAAAGAAAGTATTTCAAATGGAAAAAGCACGTCTTTTGTTTTCTTCCTCTTACTTCTAAGATGCAAATCATCACAGAACATCTCCATAGGGCTCCCAGTCCTTGGGTAGGTGAAAGTTTACAACTCTCTTTATATATCTGTCTCCCAGGTAACAGAACACTGTATTATTTGCTCTTTTACCAGTCTACTTAAGGCAACACATTTTAAAAGGGAATGGAAACTAAGTGCAGTGGAATCTCTTACCTGTAAAACTATTTGTGAAAAGTTAAGCAGTTTGCACCTTAAGTTCAACAAAGAGTATCCACAGAAAAGCAAGCAAGCACATTACACACAATGTAGGATCAGGGTAAAGCAACTGTAGGAAGTTTTGCAAAACAATCTTTCATTTTATAACAATTTCACAGGGCTATTTTTGTAGGATCATTTCAGACCAAGACATATGTAGGCTAAATAAAAAGAATAAGTAGAAAGCACTGGTATTAAGAACATATAACTGGATAAAATGAAAGCAATTAAAACTTTACCTCGAACAATAAGTTGAGCAAAATTTGATACTCCAGAACCTCTCTCTGATTGAGTTACACAGCGGTATAAATCCTGGTCGGTTTTTGTCACCTCTTGCAACTTAAAGGTAGCAGCAAATCTTCTATGATTGATATTTTTAGTCTGAGCAACTGGAATATCTTCCCCATTTCTTCTCTGAAAATAAGAGTAACCAAAGCAGAGTTATCTCATAAGAATATAAAAGATATTTATCATTACCATTGTGCAAAGAATGCGCACAAAACAAAACCCCAACCCAAATGCATTCACCTGTGCTGCATTTCCACAGTAGAAGAGCTCAATGCTGAGGTCCCATCAAGAAACAAGCAGTACTCAAAAGCATTTCAGAATCAAGTTTGGGGGTGAAAAGCCCAATCAGAAATTTGCACTGGCACAAAACATGACCACAGGATCCTCAACTGTCATTGCCTTATAGCTGGAATCATCCTAGGTGAGCCCAGCAGTAGCAGCTGTAGCCCTTAGAAAATTCATTCACCTTTAAGCAGATTTATAACAGATACACTGAGTGTACTGTAAGAAATATTTAAACAAACCTGGAACAGGTGGGGATTTCACAGGTTTTCAACAGCTCTTTTTCAGCAACCAAGCAATGTTTCCTTTTTAATGCTCCCTTTTATCTGTCCAAGTTCAGTACCTTCTAAAATTGTACCTTTGTTATACTAAGCATCACCTATCCATCTAAAGCTAGGTGAAATAAAAAGTGGAGAGCAGGAAGCCACTAAAAGAGGAATAATGTAGATCTCATTTAAAGGAAGGAGCTTAAAGTTCTTAAAAAATCATAGCTACCACAAATCACTGAAAAATTTAATGTCTGGAGCTGTGGGGCAAGGTGAGAGGTCAGTAAGGTAGAAACAGTTTGAGCTCTTGTGGGATCCCTTTTCCTTATTACCATTCACATTAAAATGTTCAATTTTTATTTCAGTTGAAAAACAGACCCTCCACCAAAAGTCAGCATTAAAAAAAAAACCCCAGAAACATGCACCAAGTGAACAAATGATGACACTGCTCTCTCCCATAGATCAACCACACATTATTCCCTGACCAGGATACAGTTTCTGAGCACTCAGTTTCTCAGTCCCTAGAAAGATGTCAGCATTTGCTTGTAACCACCCATTCTGCTTGATATGTAGCAAAACATGACCTCTGTGGACATTTTTAGCTCTAATCAACCCCTGGAATGAGAAACTTCATTGAGGTCTTAAACTGCAAGCTTTCTAACACCAGAATTGCTACTGCTAAGCCACAGAATTTAATAACCTGAAAGCCTGTGGCAAAACACATAGGGGAGAAAAAGTTAATGCTGCATGTGTATATCAGCCAAACTCCTGTCACAAGCAGGAGCTCTTCATAACACTCAGACACTTCATTTTACATCTACCCCTTGTCATCTTAGCATGGGTTAGTCACTCTAAACAGTTTTGTGGTAGATTAGCCAGGGGTTCAGCACAGCTTCAAACTCACTGAAACAAGTATTCATTTTAACTACTAACATGTTTAAATAGACTAATTTCATTTATACCAATCAGGAAGATTTCAGTCACTACAAAGATCACGCCATCACTTTTAGCAACAGCAGGTTTAATGGTGTGACTCACTTCACAAAGACACCATTGATTTTCCTCCCACCCAACCACCGTTTCTGCTGTTACCCCAGCAACAACAGGGAGTTACTCCCCAGGGGTAAGTGCTGTCAGCAGGACTGGGACAGAAAGAACAGTGAGATACCAAGGGTGAAACCAGATCTCCAAAAGAAAATGGCATACGAGACACTTCCAAAAGTTGCTCTTACTTCTTCTCCCTAAACAGTCACCATTCCGTAACCACCACAAGCCTGCTTATCACAAGGATGCTCTCTGACAGGGTGTTCCCAGGACAAAAGCAATGGATGTTGGGCACTTGGAAACCTGGATCAACCACAGCGCAGCTGAGTCACTCCGTGACAGAGACAGACTCCCTCCTCAGCTCTGAGAATCTGCCTCTGATTAAGGAGAATCAAGGAAGCTTATTGATGCCCGCAAAGACTCCTATGGAGTAAAAGGCTTTATTGAACTTCAAGGAGCAATGACATTATTAAATTCCTATGTCACACAAATGAGGGAGGATGCGAAAGGCTTTATTTTGGTGCTGCTTAAACAGCAGTAAAATTATTTTGTGGGAGGTGCACCCTCCCCTCCGGCTAGCTGGCTTCTGCTGATAGGAAAAGTTAAATCTGAAAGCAGATTTCAAGCTACTTTCCCCACCATCTCAGTTTCAACCAAAGGTTGTCTGGAATGATAGCTCAATATAAACCTTGGGTCTAGTGCCTTGAAGCAACCAAAATAAACAAACCTCATAGTACTTTATTCCTCCCATGCTCATCAGTGCCTGCATTGCCTCGCCACACCATAGCCAGCCAGCAAAGGGAGGTCAAGCTCCCCTACTAAACACAAACTTGCCATATAATCGTCAATACATACAAGTAACTTGTGTAATGCAGTCATTCTTGCTTTGCTACGAAGTGAAAATAAATATCAGAATTTTATAAAATGATGGACTACCTTTCAGTAAGTCCAGTGCTTTAAACTGGAATGCCAGGTACTCAGTCTGCAGCAGAGAAGCACATCCAAGCTTGCTGTGTAAAATAATTTACACTCTGAAGCTCAGAACTTGCTTACTTAAGCTCATCTGCACACTTCATGTTGAGAAACAAAGTGAACTGGGCTCCTACTTAAAATGAAATATTAATGCACTTTCAGAGAAATTAATCAAAATAAAATTTAATAAGCTTTACAGTTCTAAACCAACTACGCCTCTGATTTTCTTTTCTATTTACATCAGTGATTTCCTACCACGTTATCTTATAAGGCTTGGAGCTGTTGCTCAAATTTCTCTGTATTAGAACTTGTTTCTTGGGAATCCAACTGCACAATTACATTTTCAAAGTCTTTCTTCATGTACAGCTTATCCATTAAAATATTTTTCCATCATTAAAATGATGAAAAGTTCAAACAGAAGAGAGTTCTCACCTAAAAATGAATGCTAAAGAAAATACCCTGCATTCATTTTTGGCACATATCCCTTACACTGGTAAGCCATTAGCCAGTCAGAGTTCAGATGCACTGCCATGATCTCTTAATTAAATTCTTCTTTTTAATGTCAAGGCATTACTACTGATTTTAAAGGAGAGGGAAGAAAGGCAGCAGTGCTCTCTGCTTATTAAGGGCTCCTGGTACATACTGTTTCAATTTATGTCCTACTCACACTGAACAGAGCTTGAAAATGCTGCTCAATTAGGTTTTAAAAATTCAATTTAAAATTAATGTGGAGTTATACTAATGGGTAATGGCTGTACTCTGTGCGATCCTTGGTTCCTCTAGTCCCTTGCTGTCTGATTTGATAACCCTGAATTGCTCATTTAAGAGAGGTCACCACCAGGAAGTTCTCCTCCTTTTGTGAAAGTAACTCTGGGCTTCAAGAAGAACTGCCCTCTATAAATACTTGCTTAAAAGAAATATAAGGCTGTGAAAAAAAACCCTTATTTATGGCATTTCAGGCATTTAAAATTATAACCTTAAATAAATCTCTCTGACTTCAAGGTTATTTTTAATTTGATAGGAACATGATTCTATTAAATTTTTTTCAGGTAATGAAATTAGATCATCTCTATTTTAAATAAAGTCAACAGCAAAGTCTACGCAGTTACAAAAACAATCATAGGTAAATTAATAATTAGTCTTAAATATCTTTTGTCTTATGAAAGAAATCAAATGTTTAATAAATATGAAAAGAAATTTTAGTGGATCTTCTAGAACCTGAATGGGACCAGAAAAATTTAAACTCGACATCTTATTTAATTAGTAGAATTTAGGTGCATTTCTAATTTTCTTATACAAATTTAAAATTCATCAGCATTTCTCCCTCAACTTTTCAGGTTGAAAATTAGTGGGTTTTGTTTTTTTTTTTAAACAGCAATAAGATACCTTTCTGTGGCAATGTTCCCACTAAATTTTCTCAACCCTTTTTTTTTTTTCACAACAGTGATTTTTATAAGCCTGGACAGTTCAACCTTACACATCCCCATCCCTTTCCTTCTGTAAACACCTTAAATAAGTCCACTCCACTGCTAATAATTACAGTCAACTCTGGTTGCTTTCTCAGGCTCTCGGCTGGATGCTGGGATGCCTCCAGAGATCAGAAGATGTCAACACTTTGGCTGCAGTGACACATGTGTTCCTCTGGCAGCAGTGCCCCATCAGCTGGCCCCCACCTGCTCCCTCCTGTGCTCATGCAGAAAACCAACCTGGAACAAAAAAAAAACCTTCCTGAAAGCAAACTCTCTCCCCATATATTATCCTCATCACCAAACGGATTAGCTGGTGATCAGATTCACTGCACAGCACTGGGAGCAGAGGAGGGGGCAGGTCACATGTGGTGAGCAGGGCAACTCGGTCCCCAAAGGTGCAATCATCACTTCACCGGCAGCAGGAAGGCTGGAAGGACGACCCTACAGCCCAGGGAATTAAACCTCTACTGCCTTAAGGAAAGGAGAGTTTCTAATAACATGCTCCAAAATGTTTCTGGTTTTACTCATTGTGTAAAGGGAGAAATGTGGTTTTTTGAGGGATGGGGAAAGAAAGAAAAAATTTACAAATTAAAAAAAAGAGGGTTGCGTGTGGATAGCTTGAATGGCAGCAATAATGCACTATCTCTGCCAAAAGATGATTTTTAAAATTTAAAACAAAAAATGTGAGGGGAATAAACAACAGGAATAACTACGCTGTTTAAATTTTACTTTCACACAGCTGTCTGTCACTTCAGTGCACACAGCATATGCTTTTACAGCATTTAGGACACAATTTCCAAATGGAGAAAAACCTAAAATAATTTCTAAAATAATTTCATTATTATTATTTTTACTTTAGTTTCTTATTTCACAACAATGTCTCAATATATTTTTGGCACTTTAAAACTTATTAACATACTAGAAACATAATATATCTCTTTATTGTAAGAAATTATAGATAATATTTTCATTTATTTCCTCACAAAAGTGCAAATGACTGAACAAGGAGATGATTTTTTTTCCATTTTTATTTACAAATATACAATTTAAGCCAAGGAAATATTTTTTAAGCAGAACATGAATTGGAACTATAGCTTAAATAATACTCCTAGATAGTCCTATGTTCTTCTTAGTATACAAAGAGGTGAAGTAAGAATTTCTCTTTTTGATTGATTTTTAAGAAGAAGCATGCAGTTAAACATTTTTTAAGTAAGAAAGTAATAGAACTTGTTTTCAGTTGCTGGTCTCCTACGTGCACGGCAACGCAGAATAAGATTCTACTTTTCAATGAACAACACATTCATTTATTATTGGGAAAAGCAATACAGCTTTTCCCATGTAAACATATACTGAAGATGCTGAATAAATGTGCAAAGCCAAAGCACTGCAGTACAGAAAGATTCATGATTACTTTATATGTCTTGCTTACATGCACTGCTGTTACTCAAACTTGTCCACTTTGAAGTAGCTCAAATTTCTGTCGTGCTACACTGAACCTCCTCCTGAAGAAAGCAAGGGCTCTCATAAAATAATCTAATTGAGAACCATCTGGCCCTTCAGAGGTGGCAATTCTAATTTATTTTATTATAATAAAAGTCACCAGAGGCAAACTAGCAAAATTCATACTACCATGTCCCTGGCCATTCCACTGTATAAATAAGAACACTCACTTTCTCTGAACATTTTAAAGTCTCTTATTTTGAACCTTATTTAACACGTCACAAATTTTTTAAAAAATAAGTGTATTTTAAAGAAAATAATAAGAAGGCTTTTCAGAAAGTTATAGTTCTCAAATGCAGTGTTGTTAATTAAAAAAAAACCAACATGCATAATTCACAGAAATATGAATTCTGGATACAGTGATTAAAGATCTATATCACCTTGAGCAGTGCACATTGAACTACAGTATTTATCCTGCAGTACAATACAAAAAAAAATCTCATTAGTTAGTAGACAAGGAAAAAAATTTTTAAACCCCACTACTGAAGACCGACACCCCACAAAACAGCTCCTCGAGCACTTTTCAGCAGGCAATCTTGCCCTTTTCTAAAAGCAGCCAAGTATACCAGCTGCTCTTATTCTTCTGTAATTCATTAAGTCCTGCAGCTATTTGCAGAAACTAGGGCCTGGGGTATTAGGCTACCTACCACACATCACACCACTGAGGAGGAGACAACCTGAATTCCGGCACTAAGAGACAAGAGTCACAGGACAGAATAGCCAAGGAATTTACAACAGTATGTATTGTTATAAACATTACCCTAATTTCAGGTGTCTCATTTACATGGGCGCTTAAGCCACTGGCTGGCTGAGGAATCCCTATCAGGACTAGCGAGAGGGACCAAACTTCCACTGTAGCTGGTCTAGGTGCAAACTACAAAACAGCAGGAGAAGGCAGCACCTGGTGTTACAGGTAGTCACTGAGAGCTGTTGCCCAGCACCACTGTGGCCATGGGCAGCGGCACAGCCCCCGGGCACCTGATGCTCCAGCCACCACAAGACCCAGGATGAGTGACAGGAATGACAACCCCAAAGGCTGCTGTGTAAACTAAATGACTGGTAGCTATGCAGACATGAGGACTTAGTTAACTGGGGCAGAATTAAATTAAGACTAGGAGGATTACAGTATTTCATGTTGCTGAAACCTAAGGTGACCGGGCACCTCAGGGGAATGGCCATATTTATCCAAGAAGCTGATAAATTGAGGCAGGAGAGAGGGAGAATGGTTCATCCAGGGTTAAATGACACAGATAGCTCAAAGATGAATACAGAGGGGAAAAAAAAATCAGAAGAAAAAAATCCTTTGTGAAACAAACAAGTTATTAATACTATAGTTTTCACTGGTGAACACTCTATAACCGTGTCAGAGTCAGCACTGTGTGAAACAGAATATATGAGGAGCCCAGTAGATCACTTCAAGGCAGCTTTTCATACATCTTCCAAATAAAAAAAGTTTGGAAAACCAGAACGTCTGTCACACAGCATAAATATGACGAGGTGAAAGTGCATGTAAAATAGACAAATCATTGGAAAAGAGTCTTCTATGCCTCCCTCTTCTGTTGATTGATTTCAAAAATATCTTTTCTATAAGTAAAAGCACCTAATATGAGACAAATGAGGAAGTGAAGTTTCCATGCAAGCCTCAAGCAAAACAGGAAAAAAAAAAACCAACCCAGATCTTACATGCTGTTTGTCCACCGTCAGTAATGAAGATAAAGGTAAGATGATGTAGACTCGAGCAGGATACTGGCTGATCAAAGAAGGTTTGGCATAAACAGCACAGTTTGCTGTGCAAATTAGTACTTGCTTTGGGCAGATTATGTGATTATCCAAAAAAGTCTTGTCTCCCCAGAGGCTCACCCACCATTCCTGTCACTCAGGGAGAAGAGTGAACCCAGAGCCATAGGCCCTCTCTCCTCCCACATCCTCCACACAACATCATAGCTTCGACTCCTCCTTAGGGCCTGACTGACTTATTTCAGTTCAAAACCAAAAAGCATTGAACTTGACACTTGACCAAAACCAAAAAGGGGATCAAAACTCTCCATCAGTTCTACAGCTGAAACCCTGTGGACTCTAACAAGGCACCTTCTGTGAAATTTCTCTAGGCCCCACAAAAGAAAAAAGCAAAATAACAAAGATTGTCTAAGCTTCTCCAACATTCAGAGTGTGCTCAGCTCCCCTTAACTCTCGGAGTCATAAAATTTGTGCAAACCAACAAAAAACACTCTTCAAACATAATCAAAATGGCCAATAGGCAGACACACTGTAACAGCAAATGTTTAACCATCAAACTAAAGAAAGGGTATCTTAACTGGTTAATTAACTGTATCAAAATGCAGTGGGATCTCAAAAGGCAAAGTTACATTAGAAAACCTCATAGAAAAAAAACCATGTAAATGACTTAAAGTTAAATTGAACGTGATTCTCCTATTATAGATACATTTTTTCTGAGACCCCAAGTGAGCCTCCCAACATTCACTGCAGCAAAATGGTTCACCCCAAAGTTCCATGGCCCACACTCAAACCCTCCTGTTGAATCCATGCCTTCACCTTCTGGGTACAGCAGGAAGAAGTGAATTGTGTGGCATGATTTCTTTTCTCTGAGAGGAAATACTGTCCTTCCAAAAAGCAAAACAAAAGCACAATCAGTGTTGCGTGCCTCAACCCCTTGCCAGAGGCACAAGTTCATATATACACTGTCCAATCTAAATTCCTGGAATACTATATTGGCCCCGCACAATGCATCATCACAAGATACCAGCTGCACATGCCCAGTCCAGACTTGTTAAAGAGCATGTACACACAGTACTTAGCAAGAAAAATGAATGCTAAATATCACATCACATTCTGTGGCAATCAGCACCAAAACCCAAGATGCTGGTGGAACAGGGCGTTGAGGGTTATGGCAGCTTTCTCAGCAAAGGGAGCGAGATTCGGCCAGTTGTCTGAGCCCGAACAGACGCTCGTTCATTCTCCAGTAACAGTTGGTACCGCTGGGAGGTCAGCCCGACTCCATTGTTTTTACAGCAATTTGCATTTTATTTTCCATAATGCTGTTTAATTTCACTTTTTCAATTATTACTCTCAGGCAATTGCTTTAATTATCTGTTATTCCACAAGGAAAGACACTTTCCTCTGGCGGAGAGAAGGGCTGCATCAGACCGTATTAACGCTGACGAGCCTCTCCACGGGTGAGAGCGGGGCTACCTCGCCAGCCTTGGCAGCCCAAGTGGAGGGCGGTTAGCCAGCACCCACAGCTATTGCTGACAGATTGGCCCGCTCACCACTGCTCTGATGGCAATCTGCACAGGATTACAAGGCACGTATTAAACTTTTAAATGCATGCGGTCGGTACCCCTTTGAATTTCAGATTCGCCAAAGCAAATGGTATCACCGCAGACCGTGGCAAAACACATCGGATTGCAAAGCCAGAACAAGCTGCTTTCCCTAATCCAATGCTATGTTAATGCAAAGCTCAGCAATGATGGATGGACTCATTAGTGCTGCAGTTATCGCCATCTGAACCAGGTGCCAAGACATATGGTTTAACAGATGTTCTAGCAAAAAGCTCTATACTCTGCACTGTGCGAGTGTCCAGTTAAACCGGACATCGATAAGACACTGAAAATCGTATTGGGCTTCTGGGAACCACAATTGTTCCCAGCTCAGGAAGCTGTTAAACACAGCACAATTATGCAAAAAACCCTATTGCTCTGATATCCCAATTAGATCCACAGAACAAATGCTGGACAATACATAAACTGTCTTCTGGAGTCTTTCTGTACCCAAATGTTATTTAGTCTACTCAGTTAATTCTATTTCTCTACTATATTAGTAAAAAAATGAAGCTTAAACCTATGGAAGGTTTCTCCAAAGAGAAATCTCCAAATCAAATGGGCAAACAGAGCCCCCATCCCAATCCTGCATTTTCATGTTTAGAATGCCCCGTGTGCACTATTCTTCAAACATTTAATACTTAACACACATCCATTCTGAGCACAGGATTACATGCAGAAGGGACTTATTTACTGAGGTAACTCCACTGGAATGCATGGCATTTCACAGGCAAATAAACAGAATGAAAAGAGGGTCCTGTTTATACTCATTCACCAAACCAATGTGCACAACACAGCAAGGTGCATCAAATGTTAATAAATGAAAATTTTTTTTATTCTTTAAATGTCTTTGCAAAGAAAGACAATTCATAGGTTTCAGGAAAAAAAAGAAAATCAGCAGTAAGTGGGCCAGAAGTGATTAATTATGCTGTCTTTACAAATTATAATAATTTCTTTAAGATTACATGCACACTTATATTCACAACCTGCAGGAAAGAATGTTTCAACAAGAACTTCTGCTAACTCCAGAAGCTTCTAAGTCAGAGTATACCAAAACATAATAGTGAAAAAGTTAGGTTACTGTCTTGGATTTGGGGACTCCAATCACATAACCCAGTGCGTGCAGTGGCACCAAACTACAGCTGTTGGTGTTTGACATTTGACAGTGGAAATTTTAAGAGGTGACAGAAAATACTGAGGCAAAAACCCTCACAGCATTACATTCTGAAGGGGGTGGAAGGCAAAAATGTTACTATGCACCAAGACTGAATGTATTTCAGAAACAACATCAATGCATACTTTTAAAAAAACAAACTAAGGACTTTGAAACTCTTTCAGAATTTGCTAATAATTTCAGGCCATAAAGAGAATCCTTCAGGTCCCAACTGTAAAAGATTTGATAGTAGATTAGGTTGAAAAGGTGAAGAACAAAAGAATTTGAGCGGCATTTTTGTCTTGCTCCCACACCCACTATTCACACTTTCACAAAAGGTGTGTTTCAGATGATCTTGTTCAACCAGCTAAATGTCTTTATCTGTATCAATATTTGTTCCTTATTAATGTAGCTGCAGCTTTTAAAAACGGCTGTTATCTTTACTGCTTATCTTTCAATGCCAGAGCTGTGACTGTTCCAGACCTTGGTCCACCGGGGCTGCAAAATACAGGGGTGGGAAGGAAGGATGTCAAAGGAGACCAGAGACCAGATACAATCTAAAAACAAACAAACAAGAGCAGAATCTGCAGCCGTGAAAGTCAGAAGAAGTTCAATTTTAATCCCTATCTGTTGGAAATGTTTTACACACATACATTTATAGAAAACAGAGTTGATGAAAATACTGTCATTACAGCAGCAAACACACAGGAAACAGTGTATTGAAATGCTGTGCCTATTTTTATCCACTTTAATTTTTAGGCCCATAAAGGCATGTGCACTTACCTATATATACACTGGGAAAACCATATGCACGGAAATGTGCACGCACACAGATCATCTAAGGTATGATCAGGGCTTTCCCCAGTACTAAAACAAAAATGAAGTTTACATAGGGTACTACAAGGAAACACAATACCAAGATCCCCACTTCTACTTCAGTTTAGGGTGTTACAATCTTTCCCTCTTCCCTGCTTCTAACCAAAAATACCAAACTTTTCTCTACAACCAAACTAAAAACCACACACCTAAACAAACAGTCATCCCCAACAATAAAAACCCAATTTGGGTCAAAATCCTTTTCAGTCCAATCACTTTCCTGAATTGACTTGCTGGCAAGCTGTAAAAGCTCCAGTGTCAGTACAAAGCAGGATCAAGAGGGTGAAGCTGAGACCATGGCAGCTCAGCCCAAGCCTGGCCAAAGGAGCAATGGGACTGCAGGACTCTGAACACAGAGCAGGGTGGCTGCAAATTTTTTCATGTGCTGCTGAAGTTACTTTAATCCTTCTCAAAACAGAGGGCTAGAAGAGCCAGGGAGCACTGGTAGAGTCTTGAACGAAATCTATGCCTGCACATTTCTACTACTTCAATGCAAGCCAATGAGATCTTAGATCACTTCAGATACAAAAAGCCTAGTGTCCCAAATTGTACCTTCGAACTTTCCTTATCAAAGAACGTGTTTTAATAGCAAATTGTTTGCTGCTTCCCCCCCACTCAAGGAAATAGTTTTTCCTCTTTCAATAAGGACATAACCAAAAGCTATTTTCTCTAACACAGTGTGCTTGGAAAGTGCCTTCTTCCCCACCACCGTCCCTTTATTTTTCATTTTTGCAATTCCCTTTTTTTTTTCCCCTCCAATGGACTTTCTTGTTATGAGAAAAATACATTCCTGGAATGTTTCAGCTGAAGGCTCTCAAAAACAATTACTTAGGCATCTGATTTGATCTTCCAGTTCTTCCTTTCAGGGTATTTGGGCTTTATGAATCTCTGGTTGGGTCAAGGGTTAAAGTGAACCTTTATGAAGTTACACTCCGGTGCCTCATGAGGCCCATACATATCCACCCCAGGTTTTAAGGAAAAAGGGTAACTTCACTATTAGTAGTCCACAAGAGTACGAGCTTCAACTGCGATCTAAAGAAGGTAATTCAGAGCGGGGAAGTTGTTGATTCACGTTTATATGGGGCGAGAAGGATGGAAGGGTGGAACGATGAGTGAGGAATAAAAGAATCACCTTTAAATTGATGAAAATTTTGCACTGTTTATGAAAAAACAAGAATGGGAACAGAAGTTCAAGTGTATAATTTTAGTAGCAAGGTATCTTCAAGAATATGAGGGCACTTCATAAGAACAAGCCAGCAGAGTTATAACCTTCAAAGTACCTTATCTTTCGCACTGTGAGAAATTACCACATCTGTGATCCACATCCACACACACATACAAAAACAAACCACCCATGAAGCATATGGAGGGACAAAACATATGTTTTCTGAGCTGATCTGGCTGCTAACTGGGCTTCTCAGGGGAGTGAAAGTTAGAAAGGATAATCTGTCAGAGTTATCTGACTCCAAGGAGTGAGCAATAGGGAAGATTTCCAGCTGGCTTTCTCTATCGGGTCTTTCTGACCCAGGATCAACTGAAAGTGGTGCTTCACAGGTTTGCTGGAATGCTGCTATTGCTATTGTCCTGTCTCTGACCCAGGGAAACCCAGCTCAGTTTCATTTTGTGTGCTTTGTGTGCTCTATTTGGCAAGTCTCTGAAATCAAATTCCTCTTTCTCAATGAACACATTATATATTTGCTGAATTTAAGTACATTACAACCAAAAGACATGGAGTACAAATCATTCCTACTGCTACGATACCTTTTCAATAAACACAATGCAGTTCCTACTACACACAGGCTCCTTTCTAATGTTGCAGCAAATTTGTCTAATAATACATTTTGCATATCAGATTTTTAATGTAAAATTTCTTAAAATATATCTCTTAAAATTTTATCACATGCCTATATTTAACAGTTAGTCAAGGTTATGAAAAGAAAAATACAACAGATTGAAGCAACTGATTATAGATCACTTCGAAGCACAACAGTAGCCAAAAAAATAGATATTTTAAAGTACTGAAAATATACATAAATACACATTTTAAACAAATAAAATTTTAGAGGACATATTCATAAACTATTCTGAAGGAATGTTGGTGATTAAGGTTTACATATAAACTGAAGAATGCACATAAAAGTACACATACAACTAAAGTGGGGGTTTTTTAATCCATATTAAGTGGCAAAATTTATTTTTTTAAGAGCAACTGGAAAGTTTGCCACCCTTCTACTTAATCAGTGGTCTCATAAGTAACCCCATTCCCACACTACAAAGGAAAAGCAGCTATTTTGGAGGGATGGTGGTAATCATTCTTTCTTTTTCTTCTTTTATAGTAAGAAGGGTTATTTTCTGGTTTTAGTAATCTCCTAGTTTCTGACATACATACTAATCACAACTACACACATGTAAAAGTTCTTCCTATTATGGAGACAGAGTAAGAGGACAAGGAGCAGTCCTTTTATGCTGTTCCATGATAAATGCTCCTGAGTAAAACTCACACACAAGTACAGCCATGATCCTCCAGCCACCTGCTTGGACAGATAATTTATACAATAAAATAACCCTCAAAAGTCATGACAGCTGTGTTGCGTTTGTGTTTTGGTAGATCCCGAATGCCAATTATCTGCATGCAATAATAATAAATTTTGATACAGAGGAGCTGATTTACAAGGAGAGGAGGCCCACAATGCCTTAAGGACCAATCTTACCACAGTGTCCACATCAATAGTTCTAATTTTTAACGCAAGTTTTTTAACATTGAAAAACTTATTACAAGTTTCTCCATTTAACAGAGATAAAATTGCATTTAAACTACATATTTTACATGCAGAAGAAAAAGGGCTTCAGAATTTAAACATTTCTCTTCCAGAAAGCAGCTTGTCCTCTAGCCAAACAGACTTGCATGACTTAGCCTTACCTGGAGCCATAACTTGTTATTCACTGCATCTCTCCCGGTAGCAATGCATTGAAATGTAGCATTCTGCCCTGCATTGACCTCTACATCTCCCAGCCTCAAAAAATGTGGAGATTTATCTGCAGAGGGGAAAAACAAAAATTACAAATAATGCTTATTATGAAAAAATAAAGGTGCCAGCAACATTATTATCTCCCTCAAGATCTCTATTATACAACCTTTGGCTGAAAAACAGAAACAGAAGAGAGAAAATGATTTGTTTCATCTCTGTTCGAGAAGAAAGAGTGCTTTCAGTCTTTTCCTTTCTCCCCTGGTGATTCTACTAACTTTATGTTATACATGTGTTATAATAAAGTCTTTTAAAAATCAAAGCTGAAAGGAGGAGATCAAATGCCAAAATGTCAGCAGCACTTTGCAAAAATTACCCCAAAGACTTTTGACTGTATGAAATCTAGCATACTGAGAAAAACCCAATTAGCAGGATACTGCTCAAGCAAATAGAGAGATACTATTCGTGCTATTTGCAATGCAACTCAGAGCTCTTGTTTTACGAAGTGAAATCATTCGTGCCATTGAATATAGTAATTTCAGGAGCTGACAAATCTATTTCCCACACTGACAAAGCCCCTAGGAAACCTCAGTGGCACAACCACCTGAAGGATTTATTAGACCTAAGAAAGCTGACAGGCACGTTTGAGGAATGGATATGTTACACAGCTCTTGCTCATCCCTTTCTCAAGAACTGCTAAGGGAAACAGTAGCTGAACTGTTATTTCTTTGTGCTCACCAGAAAAAAACCAACAACACACAACACACAGGAAAAAAACATTTTTTGGGTTGTAACAAAAAAAACACAAAATTGTGTTTTGTTACAAACAAAAAACAAAATTGTAACAAACTGGGCTTAAAAATCAGTAACAAAAAAGAGCTTATCTGAATACTGCAACATGCTGATAATCTGCCCTCATGGCTGTACCCAAGTGCCTTTTGTTTTAGGCTTAAAAAAAACCCAAACAAAACAAAACACAAAAAACAACGGAAGGGAGAAAAAAAAAGGAAGAAGAAGAAAAACATTTAAAAGCCAGATACTGAAGCCAAGCAGAGCTTTGCTAAGTACAGACATGAGATAGTTGGGCTGGCTAAAATATCAAAAGGTAATTCACTCTAATAACCGTAAGCTTGGTATAGAATCATAGAATCAAGGTTGGAAGACATAGAGAGGTATAATTTTAAAAGGTTTGGTCTAGAAGAAAATGAACTGTCTGTGAGTTTGCCATTGCAACTTTATTTTTTGCATAATTTTACAAAGGTGGGGGAGGGTACTGTTATATCTTGAACATTTCAGAAAGCAATTAAATCACTAGCCATGTGGTACATTACAATGAAATAACTTTTTAGAAAGGGCATGTGTAAGGAGAGGATCAGAAGAGCTGAGCAGAACCAGAGTGGCAAAAAAAATTGATAAGTGCCAGAAATGCTCAGTAACAATTTCTTCCTCAGAACCTTTTTATCTGTAGAATATTCTCATTATTGCAACTTGTGTTTGCATATGTGCAATTATTCATCAGCAGAGAAAGGCAAACATAAATGCCTGAAGTCTGTCCAAAAAAAAAAAAAAAAAAAAAAAAAAAAAAAAAAAAAAAAACCAACCAAAAAAACCCAAACGAAATGCAATTCCTCAGTAGTTAAATAGCCAGATGCCCGCTTTTTTTTTTCTTTAATTTTTCTCTTTTTATCCTACCTATTGTGTCTGGAAAAAAAAATTTTAAATATCAAAAAAGAACAAGGGCATGAAATCTCATAAACCTTCAACAAGAATCTGTCAATTCAGTTTTCTATAATTAGTGAGTATACACATTAACATCCATTTTGATTATGCACACCAACTATAGAATGTCTAAAAAGACACTGAAGAATTCCTGCTTTTTTATCCCTGTATACTTCTGGCAGACCAAGATTTTACCCAGGTAAAACACTATTGCGACACTACATTCCCTTCTGGAAGCTGCAACAAAAATAATGTTGAAAAAACAAAGAACATTGGTGATCAAGTGATGAAAACTGAGCAGTCCACAGCAATATCAAATATGTCCTGAAAAGACAGAGAAAAATGCAGCTCTTAATCATTACTTACCACAAGGGTAACTCAGGACCTGGATGTCATCAATGGCAATGTAGCCATTTCTGCCATCTGAGACTTCAGCTTCAAATATTACCTGTCAAAATGAAAGAAAAAATGTTTACAACACTCATTTCTACAGAATTCCCCCAGTGGCAAGCGTGTAGATATAAGACACATTGCCTTTTTCATTTAGTTGAAGTTCCTACAAGGTTTGACGACTGAATGGAATATTTATTACTCAACGTATTGCAGTTCTATACCATTTATATACATGACTTGCTTTGGATTTGCTGCTTACAGCACACCAGAAAAGCATGTTTATTACCTCAATTAATGGGATACTGCTTTCACTCTGCTAAATGGCCAAACATGAATCACTTCTGAAAAAAAAGCTATTACTTTCACACAGGTTCGGCATCACAGCACACAACTGATCAAGCAATTCTAACAAAATTTTTTCTGTTGTGGGGGTCACAATGCAGTCCATAGTCTCCTGTAACCTTCTGCAGCACAACCACAGAGGAAAATGCACAGCAGCACTAAGAGTGAGGCACTCCCCAGCGGCAATGAAAAGAACAGCTGTAGCATGAGATTTATGAGGTAGTCTAACTTCATTCTTCATTCTTGCGAGGCAATGGGGAAACTCTTGTGTGTGAAGAAAAAGAAGAGACTGCCTTTGCATCCAATGCTTTATCCCACCCCAAACAGGCAATAACAACAAAGAATTGCTCCTGGATTGCTCCAGAGCATGAAACTGGATTTTTCTACACAGGTACCAAAACATTGCCAACTGATCAGAAAAAAAAAAAAAATCTATTGTCAAGACTCGTGTTTCCTTGTATGGATGGGGAAAAAAAAATTAAGAAGAACATGGTGAAAGCAAAAGGAAAATAATTAGAAGGAAAGAAATAGATAATGAATAAATGCCTAAACTAAAAGGAAGTTTAGCGGAAAGATTGTCAGTTAATATTAAGTGTTATGATAACAACTTGCAGCTGTGATTACTCAAAATAAGTGCCTGTTGAGCTTTTCTGTGCAAGATGGGCTTAGAGCAAGTCAGCTGCTCTATACATAATCTTATCAAGTAGTTTAAATCTCTCATTCTTGGGGACAATGTAAGGGAGCACCAAAGGCAATGGAGTAACAACCCAGCATAGCCTGCAGTTAAACAGGGGAATGCTTTCCTCATCAAGCAGCGCTCTCAGGTCTTCTTACTGGGGAACCACACAGAACACTACTAGGCAGTAATGACCACTGCACTCTTCAGTCTCATGGGAGTCCTTGGAACAAGAAGCTGTCATTTACCTCTAGAACTCCTTCTGGACTTCCCATTCACAAAAATTACCCTCATCAGCAAGATACCTGAAATTTATGCAAATTGGCTCTGACCACTGCACTACACTTCTGCGTTCTTATGCTCCACTTAGTAAATTTCCTCAGCCTTACAACCCCACCCAGACATGAAGTGCCATTTGTCTTCCCACCAAAGAAGGCAGGGATCCAGGTAGTATGTTTATACTCAGAAATAATTCCAAAACCTCAACAAGGGAAAAATAGGGAAAATATCTAAGAAAAGGTCGATATGGGCATGTTCATGATGTGGTTCACAGCATCCCCGAACTTGTGCTTTGACTGCAGAAAGAGGAAGCCTGTGGCGCACACATTTCTTTTTCTTTTAATTTTATCACATGTAAACACAGTTGTTGCAAAACCCACTCCATTCCCTGCCTTCTCCTCCTCCTTGGCCAACAACAACTTGATGGAAATTAATTGAGTGTCTGGAGGTCCTACTTTCACTCCCTTGTCCAATGACCTCTCTTGACCAGTGACTGGCATTATCTGACAGTGTCCATCCACTCCTCAGGCATCTTCAGAGAGCTGGCACTTGTTCCCAGTAAGGAACATCAATATTAATATTTTCAATTATTTAATAATTTGGACAATTTGCATGGTCTGGAAGACAACTCATTTAGAAATAAATAATATATTTGAAGCTGTTCTGACAAACTGCTCTCCTTACAACACAATACAGCTCTAAAACATACACAAACTCCTAAAGCACATTGTTTCTCGAAGTCCAGTTAAGAAATTTGAGCATCAGTGTTAAGAACTAGACAAAATTTATACGTCGCTCTAACTGGGTTGTTATTAATCTATCTAGAAGTAACTTAGATCCAGTTCCCAAGGTAGCCTGACACACTTATATGGGTAAGTGTGAATTTCTCCTGTATGTTGATACTTTCCTACACTGGGGGCCAGAGGAGAGAAAGTTACTTTTCTTGGGACAGAGTTGGGCATTAGTTTACTAGAGTTTTTCTACTTCTGCCAGATTAATTTAAGCAATACCCATCCACCCACCAAGAGTAGGAAGTTTGCAAAAAATGAGAAAATCATAGGTAACAGTAAGATGAAGACAGGGAGGTCCATTAGAATAAAAAAAATCTACACAACAAAACAGAAAACATGACAAAATATGGAAAGGCAAAAAGTCTACAAAAAGTTATAAGGAGCAACATTTAAGAGGTAAGTAAAGGAAAAATACAGTGATTAAAAAGACAGAGATATTAGAGAGCTAAGACTTCATATATACAGTGCTAAATTTTTTTTTATTCATAACTGGAATAAATACACCTATGAAACTTTCATAACCATAGAAACAATATAGCAAAAGGTACAGCTCAGTTAAAAAATTCTCAGTTTTAATTTGATAACATCTATTCACATTTAAAATGGGAAATGGAAAAGGGAATTGCATATATAGATGAACACAGCAATTTAAAATGCTGACAAGTCAGACCAGAACCTCAGGTAGTTCTTTTCCTCAGATACACACACACTACAAAAAAAACAGACTGTTGAGGTATTCCTTTCACCAGAGAAGGCTTATCCTAATAAGATACCAGTGCTTTGCGAGTGAATCCTGCACTTCATCTGCCCTGCTGTTCAATTTACAGTCCTAGAAAGAATTACTTCAACACTTTGATTTTAGCTGAAAAATAATTCAGATTATCACAAACAGTAGTTGTCTGTGCAACTATAAATGTCCTTCCACTTATTACAATTTAATTGCATGCTCATCTAGTGCACTTCTGAGAGATGCTCACTTCCTTTAATGGAGGAGAGAGAGAAAAAGAGAGACTGTTTTCAGGGGATGAATTGGGCTGGCACAGAGCAGGGCTGTAGAGACAGCTATCCTGTCTCATTTTTACCAGTGATGCCACAGTGAACGAGAATGAGAAATGCTGAATACTTCAAGTAATTCAAATGTTACTCAAGGGAATTAGATTTGATCCCTGAATTTTCTACACAGTTCTAGGGTGATACTCAAATAGTTATTTACTTCCCCAAATAAAACTGCATATCCTTGTTTATGAAGTGCCTACATTCACATGCAAATGAAGACCCAGTGAGAGAACTCTCTGAACTGGATGCACTCCTACATATTTAGCCATCCCTAATGTATCTCTTGTCAATATATAAGACCATTTTCTCCCTAAAACCATGCAAGCTTTTAGTGCACACAGTATCATTTGGAAAAATCCATTGGTTTACTATTGATAGCATTAAGAGACATTTCCATTTGTCTGGTTTGTATGGGACTTCATTTAATGACCCAAATCAGTGACAAGTTGATCCCAGTCACCCTTCTACATTATTCACAGCTTTGTGGACCTCTCTTACATGTCCCCAAGTAATTTCATCTCAAATGTGAAGAGTATCAGATTGTTCAGTCAATCTCACATAAAAGCCATTCCCTTTTCTTTGATTATGCTCATCCTTCTCTCTAAAGCTCTTTCTAACTGCACTATATTCTTTGACGATAACGAGAGCAGAGCTGACACACGGTAATCAAAATGTGGGTGAGTCATAATTTATACAACAGCATAATATCATCATTTAATTTATATTGAACTTCTTTAATCATTCTTAACACTTGATTTGCTTTTTTTGACCATCACTGGGCACTATGATGACATTTTTATGAACCCCACAATCTCACTGAAGAGTGCCAATGGCAAGCTCCAATCAAGTTCATTGTTCCATGTGTGAAATTAAGATTTCATGCAGTATGCATTATTTTATATCTCATTATCGACACTAAAATGTGCCTTTCATTTTATTGTTCAATCACTCACAGTTGGTGATATCGTGATGGTCCTTCTACAGGATCTCACAATTACAAACTGTCCTTGCTGTTTCAAAGCAGCTTTCACCTACAAATGTCTATCCTCACACTGTTCTCTGGCACCCACTCTGGTACCATATGAACACGCTGAAAGGCACAAATCTCTATAGGGTGCTTTGGTGACTACTTCAAGATATATTGACAATTTATTTCTACCTTCTCTTTTTCCTCTTAAACAATTATATATCTATGGAAGTATCTCATACAATGGCAGCTTAGCTTCACTGCAGACTTGTGTAGAGGGATATTTGGAAACCTAGCTAGACTCCATCCATCACATCACCCTTACCTATATGCTTGTCAACCCCTAAAAGGCTCCAAGTTGGAAATTAAGTGTCTGATATGCAACACATGGAAAAAAAAAATCCACAAATAAAACCCAGGCCGTTTTGTTTTAGGCACTACAGAATAGCAATATATAGCAAAATATTGTAAATAGCTATATTAACTACCTTCACCAGACACGAGTTATATTAACCTCACCAGACATAAACCTTTAAAGCCGTTCATAAAAATACAAAAAGAAAACATTTCAACTTTTTTTGCTATTTCATGTACATCTTTTTCATTGATTAATTTTATTTTTTTGTGAAAGCACAGGAGCATGACTCCAGATATACTTTAACCTAGTACTTACACTAGAATTGATTGAGATTAAACAGCATATAGAAGCAAGTTTGATTTCTAGTAAAATAGTTTTCTGCATATGAAAAGCCATAAACAGCAAGACCAGTTATACATAAAACAGTAATGAATCCTATTCACTGAGAAGTTACTAGCTCTATCCATGCTTTTACAGTATTTAAGGCATTTTAATACACTAAATCAAAGGTTTTAATTACCAAGAAGCTAAAAATTAATATAAACATGAGAACAGTATCATATTACAAAAGAAACACTTAATGGAAGCTAGCTGAAAGAAAGGGACAGCCATAGAAATTTTACCTAACATATAAAAACATCATTGACTTAATAAAAAGCATTTCCATTGTGAAAGTTATAGATAATTTTGCTGAACTAATTTAGAAATCATGAAAACATAATTACTTCCATTGACTGTTAAGTAATGCTGTGAGGCAGCCTTTGCTGCTGACAGGACCCAGGAGAATTTCCAACATATAAATCAAACACTGGGTTGAAAACTTTGGGATCTCAAGTCTGCCAAGTCAGCTAACACCGTATTATTTCTTTTTTTGCTCAGTAACAGACTTTCTGATATAGCTTTAAATCCTTTGGTTTCCAATCTTCTCATTAGTATCCTTACCCACAGAGCTGGTCAGCTCACAGATTTTTTGATGTCTCAGAGTCACCTACATGGAACCTTGGCATTCACACCTCCTCTTATTCCCAAAGTTATATTTAAGCTCCACTTGACATAAGGAAATCTACACCTCCGAGATTCATCTCAGTTCATGCTCTCCAGTGAGGAACCACCCAAAAAAAGGTGACTACAAAGGGTCCTAAATGGCTATCTTTCAGAGAATTTATTAGTTGCAAATGGCCTAGTTCCCTACTCATTTCCAGGGGGAAGAAAAAACAAAAGAAAACAAAACCCCAAACAAGCCACCAAAAACCACAAACAAGCAACAAACAAAAAATCCACAAAAAACCTCAAACATACCCAGCAAAGCAAAACAAAACAACAACTGCAAACCAAAAGTCATCTTTTTACACATAAGCAAGAACCATAGGTGAGCTTTCAGTGAGATAAACAAATTAGACATGAGGAGAGTTAATAACAGTATTTTACTGCCACGACCAAGATACATGTTCCAGGAAAACACAATTAATATGAAGCATAATAAGCCTTTGAAAGGGCCTGTATGACACAGTTATCCAATGGCAAGAGTAGCTAGAAATCAGATTTGGTGACCCTGGAAACCACTGTGTTCGTAAAGAACACCAAAAAAAATCCTCACATCCCTGCACTTATCTTTGCTTACTTCTCTTAAGTTGCTTATGCCGAATGTCTCTAGGCTCCTGCCTAGAAAATGTCAGGATGAAGCACCACACACAGAAGAGTTACAACTGCTCTGGCTTTGGAGCAGCAGTAGTTTATCATCTCGGAATACTTAGTCTCATAAAAACCAACACTTTTCTTGACTGACTGAAGAACTCGAAGAAAAAGCAACCTTACATAGCCTGTAAACACAAGATCTTCAATAAATCAAAACATTTAAGGGTGAAAATTCTTAAATGATTGAGATTTAAAAATAATAACAATGCTGCATACAAAGGCATGATTTTTAACCATGAGCAACAAAAACATTGACAGCATTGTAAATCATTACACTTATTGACTAAAATTGGTAAAGCAGCAGTAAGAGACAAGTTAAATATCAATATAAATACTTAATCCTTTGCTTTTTTTTTTTTTTTTGTGATAGTTCAAAACTTTAAGAAAACACTTTCCAGCATGATAGAAGCAGTCCTTTCAAATATGGGCAGCTACTTGAAAATGCAGCAATACAAGCCTGGCATAATGCCACTTTTCCAAATCTGGAGCAGATGTCAGTCCTTTTTTACATTCAGTGGCCTTTGGGAATTTCCCATGTGGAAGAAAAAAAAAATTTTTTTCTAAATATGCTCTGTCTCAAACCATATATGTATTCCCAGTCAAATTACTGATACTGATTTGAACACACTCAGTAATCATAACCATTATTCCTTGATGTAGTATATGCATTAGCAAGTATATGCTGGGGTCCACCCAACTGGAAGGTAGTTGGCAGAAAAGGACATAGGTGTCCTGAAAGACATCAAGTTCGGCATATGCCAGTAATGTGACCTTGTGCCAAAGAAAACCAATGGTATCCTGGGCTGCATTAGACAAAGTGTTGCCAGCAGGCTGAAGGAGGTGATCCCTCTACCCAACACTGGTGAGGCAACACCTACCACATCCAGTCACAAGCTCCTTAGTACAGGAGAGACATGGACATACTTCAGAGAGCCCAGTGAAGGGCCACAAGGATGATGAAGGGACTGCAACATCCCTCACATGAAGAAAGGTGAGAGAGCAGAGACTGATCAGCCTGGAGAAGACTCAGGGAGGTCTTACGGCTCTTGTCACAGTGAAGCGACAGAATGCAAACTAAATTTTGTTAATCATGCCCACATTAATTCACTGATCCATAGTAGTTTTGCACAAATCAGTTTGACAGGCTACACCTTTATATTACTGTAAGTAGAATCATTTCCACAGTGTTAGGATACAACAACCAAAGCCACACCTAATAACTGGTTTGACTTCTTTTTTCTGTTCCTACCACAACTGAAAGAAATTAACTCTTTATGGTTGGTAAAGTGATAGCAAAGCCAACCAAATTCACATTTGTGAATGAAAAAGCAAAAGAAACAGGTGATTCTCAAGAGTATGACACATTGAAAATGATAACGTAAAGAAGAAAGACCTTCAAGTTGTGCTTCTGTCTTCACAAACTAATATACATTTAAAAAATCAGAATACAACTCCACAGATACACAATGGTATCCATGGCTTTTATTCTCTTAAAATTTGATTTTGTAAAGTAAACAAAGAATAAAACACAAACTGCCAAAACCACAAAAAAACTCTAACTAGGCAAAAATTACTAATTGAATCTTTCAAAGTATATTAGCTGACATCCTTGTACATGTCACGTCTACGGTGTACACTTGGGACAAGATTTTGGTGATTTTACCTTCAGTGAGACTACTTAGCGAAGACTAGAAAGAGAAAGACCTTGAAAAGGTTTCTAGATATACCATATATGCCAGACCTTTAGATACTCAGATTCAATTTCAACAAGTCTCTCTGAAAATTATCTTCCTACTTCTGAAAACATTGGAACAGTAATGCTGAAACCATTTAACCTGTCACAACTACTTGGTTATATGTAACATTACATGCTTTGCTTAATGAAATCAGAGAAGTCAGATTCATTCCCTAATGTCATACTTAAAGCAGAAACTTGCAATTGAGATTGTGACAGTGAAATATTTTTTTTCAAAGTCCTTCTCTACAGCAGAAATAGGTAGTAAAGATGATGAAGCACCAAAAGTAATGGCTATGGAATCTGTCTGTGATACTGATAAGATAAACATCACTCAGGATGATTCAGATCTAGTTTACCCCACCACTGGCCAAGGCCAGTATGTTAAATTAACTCAGAAGGGATATTCCAGATATATTTGGGATATTTTTAGAGCTTCAAGGCATTATATCATTAATAGTGAAAGAATTAAATACAGAATCTTCATAGTTTCTTCCATTTATTTGGAGCAGAAAGCTATAGCTATTCACCTTATATTCTCAGTTTGCAGGGACAAGTATGAAAGAGCTAGATGCTATTAAGGAGCTGAACAAATGAAACTGGATCAAAGCAGAGATGACAAGTTACTGACAAGTCAAGTCAGGCGCATCACGTGAAGATAAAAATCAACAAGACAGAGACTTGGGGGCAAAGAACCTACTCTGCCCCCCTTAAAACCTTTACCTTGAATATATTGACTAAAGCCTTATTAGTCCTTTTCCCTTCTACCTTCCCTCTATTGATCAATCTGCGAAGACATCTGCTACATTGACTGGCCTTTGAGCAAACAAACTGAAATGAAAAGTCAAACAGAGGGATGATGAATCCTAAATTCAAGAGTAAAGAGTGCCTCCATTCTCAAAACAAATCCATTTTCGTTTTTTAAACATTGAAGATTAATACTGAACAGACCTTTTTTGTTTCTTCTATAGGTGTACAGCATAAGCTATTTCAGCAATTTTGACTTCCAAAATGAGTAAGGTTTCTGGTTTCTCGTACTGTGCATAAAAGTATCATTTTTCTCCACAGAAAGAGGAAAGTAAAAATACTGCCAGAATTAATATTGTCTCTTGAAAGACAGAAATAACTAAGAACCATCCATAATCATTCTTTGAACTTTGTCAGGATAAAGTACCAACTCTTTTTCTGAATTGTTCAGAAAAACAGTCATGAAACATAAAGCAATTACTATTCTTGAAACAGCTTACAAGTTTCATAACTAGGAGAGCAAACCTCCCATAGCTTCTTTTAATTTGAAGCATATATTTTTAACGTGCCTATAAAATAATTTTCTAACAGACGGATTATTAAACGACAAAAAAAGATTGCATAGATGAATTGAATACTAACCTTTCACCTCATAAAATTACAATTTTTATCTACAATAAGCAGATAAGAGAGAAGGACATCCTTACCCGTAACCTTCTGAAGATAAACTTGAGTCCCAAAACAAACACATTTTACAATCTCTGCTCTCAAGGTTCATTGTTCATTATAGTAAGCCATTGTAAGTTATTAAAGATTGTGCCACTGACAATTACAGGAAAGTCAAAACCTATATTTGAGCTGCCCTTTTTTTCCAGCAGGGGGGCCAGGACACTGTCTCACAAGTGGATCTAGTTGATATCTGTATCACAGCATGCTGCATTTTATTCAACATGGTGCTTTTCACTTACATGACATTTTTATAAAAGATGACAAAGGCAATTCTTAAGTGGGAGTAAATGAGGGATTGCAATTGGAATGGTGATCTCCCTCCTCATCAGATTCAGGCTTCTGTAGTCACAGCAGATTATCATCATGTTCAGTTCACAAAGGTTTGCAGAACACCACAGGCCATAAGAAATTCCCAACATTAAAACACATCTTTAACAACCGCAGACAAATACCAGGCAAAAGCCAAGAGTATATTGCTCCACTGTAATAAATACCGAAGGCAGTGCCAGTATCTACAACAAATTCACTACTGTTTCCTACTGGAAAAATCCATGTAAATTTAAATAAGCAAAGTTCACCATAGAATACACATTTACTTTATGCTTACACTTAAAACACATATGCAATAGTATTTATTTTTACAATTCTAAAGATGAGCTACAAAAATTACTCCATCTCTGTTTAAAAAAACTACAGGTCTTGATTTGTTTACATAACCTCTGCATACCAATTCTCACAAATCTTTTAAGTAAAATCACAAACCTGACTGCAACATGAAGTTCAAGAAGATATATATATAGATAGATAGAGAGATAGATAGATACATATGCAATGTTATATACCAGAGGAGAACAAGGCATCTAATTATAGCATATTAAAATATTTCTGCATTTAGCAATGACACATGCACATATGCATGAATGTGTTTACATGTGCCTATGCATACTTGAATTTGGAGAAGGTATTGATGACACACAATGACCAGGGCATTGTGACTCAGCGAACATTAACTATGTTTATCAAAAGAATGCTGATAAACTGACAGACTGTTGATGCCATTTTTAGGTAGCAACATTTTAATATATTCTCTTATATATTCTGCAACAAGGCACTTGGAGCAAGTAGTCTGGATTGCCTAAAAGCAAAGAGATGTCAAAATCAAGCTTTCTCTAATTTCTCCACTGATCCACATGGAGTTACCAGATTTCCCCTCCCTTGTTTAAAACAGACCCAGTTCTTTTCTTGTAATTCTAGGGTGTTCTTCCCACGCCTCCTGGTAGCTTTGAATACATGGCTGCTGATTGCAGTGTTTTATACCTACACCTGACATACAACACTGAGTAAGTTCTTCAACTCTGCAAAAGAAATACTCACTTAACTCAGAGGTAAATTGCACAATACCAAAATAATGGTGGAGATCCTAAAACAACTTTCAATGTTTTTCTCAATGTCAGACTTTCCAACAGCCTTCTTAGGAAATAAAAATAAGATAATTTCAGGGGAAAATTAACATGTAATTTTCTCCTTATACAAACAATTTCTCCTCATTTTTTCTCTCCTCAACACAACATTCCCTTCTATTGGGCATTTCTTGACAGTTTTGTGTTCCAGACTCTCTCCTCATCTGCCTCTACTTGCTGCCTTGCCTATCCTGTCCTCCTCTCTCCCTCCCAAGAGAATACACTCAAACACCACATCTGAAAACAAGGCTTCCTGCAACTACAGCTCCAGCTTCCTTAATTCTGTGTCTCTTTTAGCAATGTTTTCATCTCCAGATGAATAATTTCACTACTTTATTTCCTTGGTTCATCTTTCGCAGCAAAAGTACAATCACCAAAATGTCTCCCTTAACATAGCTAAGATTCATTTCTATCCTCATCTGACAAATTGTTTTACTGTCCTTTCTTCAAAAACTGAATGCACTTGGCTTACATAGCACAATTTTCTTTTAGGTCTTATATTTAGATGTCACCTGAGGTTTCTCATTTGCCTGCAAGCATTGGGACTTCACAGGAGGTTTACACTAAGCCTTTGTCAGTCTCATTATTTCCTTTCTCATTCTTTATTTCCCCGTTCCCTTCTTCCTCTTGAAAAGTGGTGCCTGTTATTTTGCCTCAATCAAGAGAAGACAATGGACAGTCTAGAAGCTAAGTTTTTTATCTGTTTGGATATAAGCTTATGCTGTTACCTAAGTTTAAGTGGGAACAAATTTGCTGCCTCTCAGCACAAGCTGTAAGATTGAGCACAGTGCTTGCAGACCTGAAGATGGAGCACCTTCCATGAAACACATACAAGCTGGACATCTGCAGTACTTGTTTCTTTTAATATGCCTTTCACTTCCTACCTCTTATGGTCATACTGATATGGTGATGAATCCCAGAAATAAGTGCAGAAACTATTAGCTCTTTGTCAGTACATACTGACTGAAAAGGCACTTGCTACCTTCTCTGAGGAAAAAGTGGCAAAGTAGTCAAAGCGCCAAGCTCCATCAGGGAAATGTGAGCCATCAGTTGGACCACACTGCTGAAAGCAGGCAGTGAAACAAACACAGCAAGTGTTACTGACACCCTCGAGCACTAAAATAGTCATAAACCAAAATATATTTCTACTACTTTTGAAATAGAAAGCTAAAATGGCAGTGAAACTTCCTCTGCAGTAAGCAAACTTTTTTCATCTAAGGCAGCTGAGTGAAAGGCCAGTGCACAAATAAAATAAATGGAACTATGAAAGTGGAAATACAGGCATTAAGGCATCAAAAGACAACAAAGAGACCAAACTCATATGCAGCTGGCATTAATTCCAAAATCTAATTGATTACTTTGTCACATGACATTACTTTGTGACATCACTGCTGTCATGAAAATGGGCATCACCAAACAGGGAGTTAAAAATACAGGCATAATGTCCCTAGATCACACTATGGATAGTCCAAGGTTTTACCTCACTTCCAAAACATCTAGTAATAAAACAGCCAGTACCTAAAGAATTTTTGGAAGAAAATAGTCACAGATCTTATGAGTTATTTGTATTGCTTACATTCTTCAGATTTTCTTCTAATAATAAGTTTGGAAATCCTTTTGCTCCTGCTTCTCTAACACTTTCTCAACTGATAGTACTTTTCTGAGTTATTCTGCCCATTTGCATTTCATCCACACATATAAATTTTGCTCTCTCTCACACAGACACACACACACTTCACACTGTATATAAGAAATGCAAATTCTACTCTCACTTGATATGAAAGGACCATATGTCTGTGAGGACGAAACTTAACATGGCAGAGAAATATGTAAAAACAATTTGATAAACAGGATTGCCTTTTGCTTCCAAGTACCTTAGCCATGTATTTCAGACCCTCTCTCCCTGCAGTTTCAAGCCAGATATGCCAACCACATTAGCCAAACCTCAGCTTCAGCCTGAGGTTTCAAGGCTTTCCAGTTACAACACCCAGCTCTGGATTCCAGAGTTCTAAACAGATCTAATCTCCCCACGGTGTTCACACAACACCAGCAATTACACTCTCTCAGTGGAGTGTGGCAGCCACGTTCAGGCATTCCCCTTCCTGTCAGAAACCAGAGCTAGAGATGTGCCAATTGCAGAAAGCTGATAAAGTCTCCTTTACTGGAAACCAGACACCAGAACACACATATTCACATGCAAAACATGCTGTCTCCCACACTGCACTTTATCCTCAGCTATCCTGACCTGAGAGGCCAACCATTAAATTTTGTATTCAATCACTCACTCAGGTAAGTTATACTTTGGCTAAGGATGCATACCAAATAGTATGAAAAGCAACCAAATATTTATAAAATATAAGAAGCACGTGTAAGATTTAAGAAAACTGGTATGTTTAGATCTTCTGTCTCATGGTGGTGTAATGCACCAGAGAGGTTCAGTCAGTCACATGTCAGCTAAAGCAGCAAGAGTTTATTACTTCTGCAAAGCAATCTGGAACAGTAAACCTGAACAGTAGCTTTAACTCATTGCCCAGGTTTACTTTAGACCTCAAGTCCTGACATTTGAGCACAGAAACTCTAACCAGATTTAATTCTTTCAAAACAAATCCCCCCCAAAAAACCCTATCCTTTTTAATTTATTTCATAACATCTGCTAAAATTACTTTTGCACACCTTGCTTAAAGGACCAAAAATAAGATTCAGTAACTTCTTATGGCCAGCCCCTTTACAGGTGAGAAAGAGAAAATGTTTCATTAACACACCCAAATATTACACAATATTCAAAGATCACCTTTACTTCACAGCATTTGCTGATAGCTATAACAACTGATATTCCAGAGGATGGCTGCTCCTCTATAATGTGAATGGGAAATAACCAGAGTACCCTGGCAAAGTAGACACTGATTTTGATCATGGCAAACAGTGATAGGACAGGGCTATTCAAACAATTTCAATTCCCTTTCCTTACAATGATTACAGTTTAATAATGGCAAATACAACAAATTGAGTAACAGTCATTTTTTGTCTTTGGCATATCCAGCTATCCTGGGCTTAAGTTTAGTCAATCCTGTGCACAAAACCAAAGTCAAACATCACAGTCCTGACAAAAGTAAGTGACAAATAAGGACAGTACAAACTAAAGAAGAAAAAACTGTGTGATCCATCTCTGTGCTGTAAACAGGTCTCTGGATGTGAAAAAACCCAAGGTATTTGTAGAACAATACATTCAGTGGATGTCAGAATACCTAGGGAACTCAGGTGCTATTCATCTTATGCCTGAAACATATGGAAAACAATCCCTTACTAACAGTCATGCCTTTTTTTCCTCCTTCCTCTTAGTCTTATACTATTTTACTATAAGTTCTTGAATACCTCAATGCTTAAACCCAGGATGCACTTCCGAAGAAAAAAATGCTTTACTTTTGAGCTAATAAATTTATTATGTATGTGTCCATGTATTATGACACACATGTGCATGTACACATAGGGTTTTTTCCCCTTACTGTTTTATTGCCACTCTCTTTAGCAACACTGAAGATTTCAAGACACAGCAAGAGAGCTTCAAGAAAAACTTGTTTGTTCTAGAAACTTCATCCACACACTCTATGAAGACCCAGAGGAGAAAGCATACTATTCTCATCACATTGAACTTTTTGAATATAAAGAAACATGAACAGGTTGTATATAATATTCAAGCACAATTGATTTACAATGAACATTTTAGAAATGTATGATTTCAACATTCAAAATACTTAATATCTTGCAGCCAAAGAAAACTTTTGCTGAGAGCCAGAAGGTATACAGTTAATGCCAAAAAGTCATTAAGAAGTATCAAGGCTGTAAAGCACAACTGTACAAACTGCAAAGACCAGAGATTCAGCAACATCTCCCACTATACCTCAAATGCCATCCTGCCACAATTATGAGTTAAAGAAATACTAAAACAGGTAAGCTAGACACAGTTAAAAGGCTATTTTTGATCCTTTTGAAAGTAACTATTGAAACATATACTTATCAGGTACCACAAGACTTGGGGTAGTAGCATAGTACTGAACCACAATGGAAATATATAAAAAAATACAAAAAAGAGCCACTTTTTGTTAACAAAAAGTTACCAAACATTTTCATTTCAAAGGGGGAAAACCCGAAAGTACCATTAAAGGGAATGCACCTGACAGAAACCTAGCGTTTATTTCTATGCAGTTTTCTTCACCAGACCATTGAGCACCTCATGCTGTTACCAGTTTGCAGAGTTCTAACACAAACCATTACACTAACTACCACGCAAAAACCAGCTCATTCATTCTCAAGATACTCTTTGAAACACTTCCTTCGGTGGACCCTCAAACATATGCTCTTACACATCCATATATGTAATGACTAAAATTTCTTTTAAAATTTGAAGAAGATCTAACGTACTCGAAAAATGAACATTTATTATGCTGAATTTGCATCACCCTTAATTAGTTGTCTCTTTTGACATAGCTGCCTATTTTGATCAGTAAGACTAAAGCAAAATAAAAACACAAACCATCCCAACTCCTCCTTCCCCCCTGCCTCTCCCGTGCCATTAATTAATACATTTGGCAAGAAAATTAGGTCAGGTCACAAATTGTTACCACTGACAAAAAAAAAGCGTAGCATCCTTTTCCACAGATGAGTAGTCAAACTACTTGTATTAAGTCACTTCACGAGAAGTACATTTCATAAAAAAAGAAAAGCGACCACCATATTCAAGATGATGTCTTAATTTCTAAGTTTGCTCAGTTCATCAAGTCAAAGTACAAAGAGACATACAAATTTGCATTCTTTTTTAAAGAAAATACTATTTCCCCAAACCAACATTTCCTTCCACCACCACCACCACCCCCATTCTCTCTGGCCATCTCCTCTCACTCTTTCTTGCCCTTTCAGCAAAGGATGAAGTATCTTTTGCTATCCTCTGAAAAGAGCTTCAAGGAGAGTAATTTGATTCCTTCCGTTTAAAGTGCTCCACTTCATTCATGAAAAGCCAGCCTTCTATCCAAAGCTACAAAGAACTCTAGTCCATATGCTGTCAGGGTTGACCAGGGGGGCTTTAAACTAGGTTCGAAGGGGGATGGGGTGGAAACCAGGCTTCCTAGAGATGAGCTTCAGAGCGGGCAGCCAGAGTTAGGAGTTAAATCATCAGCCCAGTTGAAGTGCACGTACACTAATGCACAGTGTGAGTAACAAACTCAAAAAAAAGGAGCTGGAGGCCATTGTGCAGCAGAAAGCTATGATGTAGTTGCCGTCACAGAAATGTGGTGGGATGACTCGCATGACTGGAATGCTGCCATGGATGGTTACAAGCTCTTCAGAAGGGATAGGCAAGCTAGGAGGGGTGGAGGGATGGCTCTGTGCGTCAGCGAGTCTCTTGACTCTGTGGAGTTTGAGGTCAGTAACAACAAGGTTGAGTGCCTGTGGGTCAGAATCGGGGGGAGGGCCAGCAAGGCTGACATCTTGGTGGGAGTCTGTTACAGACCACCCAATCAGGATGATGAGGGTGATGATTTACTCTACAGGCAGCTGGCAGAGGTCTCAAAATCACCAGCTCTTGCTCTTGTGGGTGACTTTAACCTGCCAGATGTCTGCTGGAAATTTAATAGAGCAGAGAAAAGGCAGTCCAAGAGGTTCCTCGAGTGCATAGAGGATAATTTTCTACTTCAGCTGGTAGATGAGCCTCCGAGGGGTGGGGCCCTGCTAGACCTGCTGTTTGCAAACAGAGAAGGGCTGGTGGGAGATGCGGTGGTTTGGGGCACAGCAATGATTCTACAAATATATTTTTCAAGCAGATACATAAAAGCATCTTACACAGACAAAATTTTTTAAGACAGTACAAATAAAGCCAGAAGCTGAAAGTGCCCCACAGCTGGCAGCACAAGTCTGGGACAGAAAATTAAATTCCTTAAAGCCAAAATATACCAATAGACTCATGTAATCATTTAGGATTGAAAGACCTTTAAGACCATTGAATCCTAGTTCTTTAGTCGTGTGCTTATCTGAAAATACCTGTTCCTGTCACTTTAATTCACCTAGGCAGGAGGAGACTATGTATAAAAGTTAAGCATCTTAGCTAAAAAAAGCCTGAAATCCTGTTTCTTAACTACTATGCATTGGTTTTTTCCCTGAGAGTTGGGTAAGTCTTCTAACTCATCATTTATAGTTGTCCCTGCAAGCAAAACATACTTTGCCTGGTCTAACCAGTAAGACCAATTTACCTGAAAGCCACTTTTCAAAGGCACATGTTGCTACATACTCCACTGAAATAAAAAGTTTTTAGTGTTTACTGGCCAAATTTGACCAATTTACTAAATGACTTCAGCAAATCCAGCTGAATTCATATTATCTCGAAGAACAAAGCACTAAAACCACTTCTAAAATAAAGCATATGCAAAACAAAAAGCCACATGTACATGGTATGTCTGAACAGCAGGCAAGCATTTCTTGGCCATTTCCCTGTGCTGTTAATAAAAGCATCTTGCTAAGCATACAAAACTTGTACAACTACTGCCAAATCTCAAAGGATTTGAAGCAATTTTTTCCCTTCTCCTACACTGCCTGTTGTGCGTCACCTGTTGACATGACACAAAAATGATCACATTCTCCACTTCTTCCTCAGTGTTGCAGTCACATATTCAACACTTCCATTTACAGTCAAATCATAGGAAGCTTTGCCCTAATCCTGGATACATTCACTAGTTTGTGACCACATCATTGGTTTGTTTTCTAGTCCTACCTTCCTGAACTACACAGATATATACATACAGGACTTAACTTTTCTACTTGTTATGATTTTGCATCTATTTTTCATGCTTAGATCCACTAAACATGATAACACTTCTTAAGAGAGGTCTGACATCTGACTTTCTCAGCAGGACAGGGAGTACTTTGCCAGGCTGAGGTTTGAAACTGCAGCCTTGTACACTGCTGCTGATACATGGGGCAAGACTTACTAAAGGAGTGGTTCTGCTGCTTTGCACACAGACATGGACAACATACATGACCTGCACTAGGAAACATGGAATTTGTTAATTTGTTGTACTCTGGATGATGAAGCCATCCTTGCTCCTTTACTGACCTGCACTCATTCTAGATTTAAATTACAAGTTACACAAAGACTGTCTCAAGTACTCCACCTGCAAGCTGAAGAAAAGAGAATATTTAATGTACTTATCAAAGGAACCTATTATCTCTCATATATATCTTTAGTGTTAGGAATGCACTTAGGTCTTGCTATGACAAATGAGCAGTTCTTAAAAAAATATTTTAGTTTGTTTCAAAAATAAGCATTACACCACAGGCAAGGAAATACACTTTCTTCGCCTACATCTAGCACATTGCCAACTTGAGGTAAATGTACTGAACTCAGCTGTGACACTAACTTAATACTGAAATTTTTAAAATCTCTCCTATATACAGGTTCTAAAAAATAAAACAGGGATAGAGTGGAAATGAACTGATGGTGTTACTATAGCAGCAAAGAATCCTAGAAGTGCCAAAATTCTCCCTTTTAAAATGAAAACCAGACTGCCAGAGCTATTGGGTTAGAGACTATGAGCAAAATTGTACAGTCTGCAAAGATTTACAGAACTACACAAAAATCACTACAAAGGCATTAAAAAAGAAAAAAGGCTAGCCAAGATGAAAAATGGAAAGTAATCACACGGATTTCAAGCCTCACAAAAGGAGGGCACAAGTAAAAATCTTTATTGAAAAATGACTCTATGCACCAAATCACCTGTTATCAGAAGCACATAATTATTCCTGAAAATAAGGAGTATTTTTATCATAAATGAATTCACAATGCCTGTATCTAAGAGAGCAATTATTTTACCTGGTAACATTTACCTGTAAGTGATACACTTTTTACAGTGCTATAAATATACATATGCATATTACTGCATATGTATCAGTTTAGTGAGTGAAGTCTGCTCAGTTTTTGGTTTTACTCTTGCTTTTAAATACCAGAATCCTATTCTTTGAAAAATAGCTCATAATCTGTCTGGACTACCACCTACCTAGAATTATTCTTCCTTACGTAGGGAGGTCCAATGTGTATGCTTCAGCATATACTGAAAGCAAACAAACAAGTGTTTATTTTACTGGCATTGTTTTGTTTGTTTCAGCCTTTACTTAGCAATATCAGATAGCTCAATTTCTGTAATGCTTCTTTTGATTCACTGTCATTTATGTTACCCAGTCTCCCTTTGTAAATATTCTGCTTTCTGCTATAACAACATGCTTGCTATGAATCAATAAAATATAAATCTATTTTATACAAATCAAAGAGCCATCATATGTCAATGACTGCAAAGAGCACTATCTAGTGCTAGATGTTTTCAACCCACCCATGAAGATCACACACAGCTTAAACTCTGCAACCTCATATAGTGATCAATTCAAACCTATTTGTTGCAAACTACTGCTTTTCAGGAGTCATATAGTGCTTTGCACCTCTTTTTCAAATTTTACATTCCAAACATAGAGGAGGGTTTTTTTTGCTTTCATTACTTTCCTCCTGTCTATTTTTGAGTCCTTCACACCAATGAGGAACTCATTCAGTCCTTCTTCCTGGATAGCTCCAAGTCCTTCCCCAGCAGGTAAGAGCAGCTGGTTTTGTCCAGGTGTCAAGCACTGGCTCTTGACTTCAGAGGACAAGCTGTGCTTGTGAAATATGTCCCAGAGTGATGTACTGCATCCATACAGTCAGGCTGGTGTGCAAAGAGCAGAGAGGGAAATTACTAAAGTTAAATATACAAATGTTGGCATGACTGTAACACCACTGCTTCAATACTCATTTTTTCCCTATGTCAAGGTAGAGACTCCTAACTTGCCACTCATCTTTTTGCTGTGCACCTCTCAGAAGAATATGGCCCCATCTTCTCTTTAACATCCTTTAGGCAGATTAATCAAGGTCAATACTAGGAACTTTAGATACCTGTATCTATTTGGCTTGCAACTTGTTTTGCCACGTACTTTGAAAAGTATGCTATATATCTATACGATTATTCGCATGCGCAGATAATTTGTGGAAGGACTATTCCCAAAACGCTTTCTGCTTCATTCTTTATGTATTATTTCTCTCTTATCAACACTTAATGTTCTATTTTTCTTTGCAATTACCTTTTTGAACAATGAGATTTCACAGAACTATCCACAATGACTCCAATATCTCTTTCCTCCTGGCAACAGTTTCTTTGCCATCATCTGTGATCATTATTAATAGCTGGAAATCCTCCTCAAACCCATCATTTATTCTGTAATATTTTTATCATTAAATTTATTTGGCTCACTCTTGTGAGTATCTCATTGTAGGCAATTTTAGTTTTGACTATCCAAAACAATTCTGAATGATCTGAAAAAAATTAACATTTACTTAACCATCAATTTTCTAATTCATTTCTGAGGATGCTGAAGTACATAGCTTCCAGAAGATTTCTTTTTTAAACTGCAGTATCAACTTTTCTCCCACCTTCCCAATCTATGACCACAAATTTTACTCCTACCCATAGTTCCCTATTTTATAGGCAACTGAACTGCAAGTCATCCTTTTTTGGATATTTCACAATATTTCCTTGGGTAGACAGAGGTTTCTCTTGGGCAGGTTTCCAAACTAGTTACCTCAAGAAATAACCATTCATAGAAGTGAAACATTGCACCACATTACACCTTAATATTTACCCCACCAATCAATATTACTGGCTTAATACATCCCATTTACAATAACCATGAAGGCCCAATTGGGATTGTAGTCCTAGGATAACTGTTCCAGGACAGTGATAAGAGTCATAGGATAACACCACACACTGTTTCACTTTTTCTCAGGGTTTCTCAAAAAAAAAAAAAAAAAAAAAAAAAAAAAAAAAAAAAAAAAAATCACATTTCTCATGCTTTTATGGGGCTGACTCAATTTTGAAATCTTGATCTCACCCCCTGAACAAACTGGTGCAGAGCTCAACTCCTGCACAGTTCCACTCCTTCAATGAGCTATTTGCTTAGGAACAAAAGATTCTTCCAATATCTCCATAAGGACAGAGAGAATATCAGTGGAGTATTTCTTAAAGAATTTAATTTTTTTCCTCTTCTGCATATCTTACCCTTTATTAAAACTTTATTACAGGAAATAAAATGTAGAAATGAACCTACATATTCAGCAGAATAGGAGATTCTGAGTTTGTCAGAAGACTCAGGGAAAAAACCCACTCTCATATAAAGTCACACTAATTTTAAAAAAAAATCCCCAATTAAGTGTACTTTGCCTTCATTTTAACAATAAAAAAAATTCCCCAATTAAGTGTACTTTATCTGCATTTTAACAAAACCCTTAGCAACCAAACATTGTAAGACTTGGTTGCTATGACAAAGATTATTATAATTAATGTGATTGGAAGCACAATGAAAACTGCTGTGCACTGGGTAAGGTATCATAACAGGCCACAATGAGAAAAGGTCATTAGATACTGTAGTTAATAATAATTAACTTCTCTGAAAGGTCCCATGAGAAGCTGCTTTTCAGTAGTTGTATTCTCTAACATTCCTTGAATTTCAAGTAAAGCTTAAACTAAAATATGGACCTGACATCTCATCTACCACAAGCCAGACAAAACAGCTGTCTGGTGCAAAACTCTGGTTTTCAATCCTTTGAGTA
>NW_008662131.1:83178-107393 GCF_000695815.1 Acanthisitta chloris
ATCATTGGGAGTTGTCTCTCTTCAAATTCTAATATGAAAAACATATTTAAAGGTGTCTTTTGAAAACAGAAGCAGCTGTTAATTATAGCTTATTCCATATCAGCCTCCCCATCTTTACTACATGGTAAGTGCTACTTCCAAACGCTTTTAAGGGTTTTAAAAAATTATTTAAATAACGACATAATTTTTAAAATAACTATCTTTAGATAGTTGTGGTTACTATTAGGGCAGTTACTAGAGGGTAATGATAATTTGAGCGTCAAAGCGGAAAGTGAAGAGTATGTTTAGAAACATGCAGCAAAAATTATTTTTCCAGACCAGTAAACACAATTTTGTATCATTCTGACTGACCAGATTTAAATGAAATGGTTTTAGAGTAATCAGTCAAACTGCATTATAAAGCCCATTTACACTGAGCAAAGTTTTAAACATGAGCATTCCGAGATGAACAGTGACTGACAATGAATCATTAAAGGGATCTCTGGGACACAGCACACATAACAGGTGATTGTTTTGGGTTTTTTTTCCAAAGTTAACACAGAGTGCTCAGTTTTTAGTACACAGACCTACGAAAATGCCTTTATTTTTGTTTCAGAGCCTCAAAAACAGATCCCTGCTTGCTGAAAAAATACTGCTAAGTACTAAAAATAGAGATGGCATTCATAGGATTATTTTCAGATCCCTCACGTATTTGGTTTCTAACAAGTGTCTGTTTGCAGCGATTTGTAATTTTCAGCTTTTGATCATGTTAAGAAACACTGAGGATTCACAGATATGTAAACATAACTAAGTGTTTTAAATGAGCTAAGAAATCATAACAAACTTCAAAGGCAAAACAAGAGATTGCTTTCCTGAAATTTGGATAGCTCTGGCCACATTTTAACAAGCAGCTGACACCATTGACACCTTCCCACCAGCAAGGGAAGGTTTCCTTCTTAATCTCACTGCTCCTGAGTGCCCAGTGCATGGCCTACCTACTGCCAGCACCAAAGCTCATCCCTCCAGAAGCCCAGGTGCTCTGCTGGCTTTTATTGCAGGGTTAGGCTTTACTGCCAGGCTAAGGGGTTAAACCAGATGGCTGGTCCAACAAGATTCAAAGCATACAGAGCAGGAGCAGTGGCCCTGCACAGCCACAGACAGGCGAGAGCCCCTCACTGACCTCTAGGGCTGGCAAAAGTGCCCTCTCCTCTTCTCCAGCCCTGCTTTCTTTCAATGCTCATGCAATACAGGTCTATGCATGAAGGAAACAACTAAGTTAAGTAAATCAGAAGTCTAACAAGTTCACCTTTTCTGGGCAATAACAAAACTGAAATCACAGATGAAGCAGGCTCATACTTTGCTGTGACCAGGTAGTATTTCCCCTATAAACACTGGGAAGCTGTCTGGGGCCAAGAAGACACTGTTTGACTTACGCTGGAGATGGTGGAAAGGTGAATATGTACGTAATATCATGTGAAACGGCAGGCAGGCTTGACTGCCTCATTTTACAACCATGCCCCAAGGATGTTCCTACGCCTTCAGTAAGTGAAGTTCAAACTGCAGTTCCTCGAATTTTCAAATGTCAGTCTTCTGACAGTTTTAATCTGTCTGTACTGCTCGCCTGTAAAACCTGCCCACCAGGTTTCCTGCACTTTAGATGAGAAAAGTGGGTGAATGAAGTCTTCCTATTGAAAAAATAGTCACTTCTCTGAAGATGTGCTGTAATTCAGGCAAGAAGTCGAGCAAAGAAATCACTGAATGTTTCCTACCATTTTTATCTGGTATCGTATACTAAACCCACCATTAACCCTAACTTCAAGTGAAAAAACAGTTATCATGGGGAGAGAATAACAAGGTAATAGAAAACTGAAACACTTCAGAGAAAGCAAATGAATCCCCAGTGAAGTAGAAAAACAAAAAAAATACATGGAAACCACAGGGTTCCCAAACTTCACCTCTGACAGCTAACCCATACAACTTGCTTAAGAGTAACTGCAGCTCACACTAACTTAACAAGATGGCAATGAACATCAGAACTTATCTGTCATTTCAAATTACTGTCACCCTCAGTCCCTTCCAAGTGTTTCTTATTAAAACAGAAGCACTTATACTTCCAAATGACCAATGGCCTTCAACATACTTCAAAAAAAACCACTAAAAATACTTCACTAGTTCTGTGCTGGGATAGATGTTAAAAGTGAAATAAAAAAGAAATAAAAGGCAAATGAGCTTCCAGAACTGTAGAGGATTTTATTCAATTGCTACAAGGTACAGAAGAAAATGACCCTTTGAGCAGTGTGACTAAGAAGGTGTACTGCTTAATATACTTCAAGGAAGGAAGGTTTTCCCTCATCTTCTTACAAAAAATAATTAGAGGTTCAAGATTCTGTATCTCCTTCAAAATGGTTTCAAAAATTACTGTTCTGAACAGTAAGTTAAGCATTTTAAGATCCTTATAACATTGGCAGAATTAAGTACTGCTCTATTCAAATGGACTAAAAAAAAATCATCACTTCAAATCCTGATTGACATTCCGTCTTGCAAATATCTATGTTCTGCTCTAAATAGATGACAAGGAGTTGCTATGATGTTTTTTCTCAGAACTGTTATTTTCCAATTCTGAAAATGCAGGAGAACATTAAAACTCTTTTGTTGGAAGCAGAGTGTTTGAAAGTTCCTTGGCAGAATAGCTACATCCACTATTCAAGAACCCATGATAATTCTCTCTCTGGTTTCCCCAAATAGAGGTGGGGGGAAGAACACAGAAAGAAGGAGCAGCGCACACAATATGTTTTAACTTCCATCTGCCATCTGTTAACAGTTTCAGCTACTTGGATAAATATGTATTTATACTCAACAGGAAAGATTATCATCTTGTCTACATGCAGTTACTCTGTACAGCTGTTTGCACAAGTCCAAGGTGAGGCCATTCTTGCAGAACCAGTAGCTAAGAGTGGACAGAAATATAATATTTTGAAATAAAAGTACACAAATAAAGAACTATTCAGTTGTGGGTGCTTATGAATAACTAAATATAAACCAACCTCCACGACTCATCACAATAGGATCCACTATCTACACAATGCAGAATCTGCCAGCATGGCCTTGTCCTTCAGAAATCAGAGGGAGAAGAAGAAATTACATGTCAAACAAGTGTAGCTACATGGACAGATGCAGAACCTTTTTACTCTTATGTTTCATATTAATTTAGGGAGTTGGATTAAACCACATGTCTATCAAAAGGTTCTTTTATCTTGAGGAAATTAATTGCTTTTTCACTGCAGCTCAGCTGTGTCTTTGGCAGGCAAACTGTAAAACCTTTGCGGCTTTGATGAGCTCAGCTTAGCACCACTGTCATCTCGGATCCTTCCTCTGCCTTGGCCTCTTGAATAAGTGAAAATCTGAACTAAGATGACATGATAGTACACTACCAATAGCTACACACTGAGAGCAATCATCTTTTATTTCTGATGGAAGTGATTTTAAGGTAAAAGAGAGCAATTGCATCCTTGTGAGAATTTTTCAGTTTTGCCCTGGAATTGCCATTCAGCAAGAGCAACAAAACCAACAAGGCACAGGGCACTGATAGAATAGACTCGTCCCAACTAGAAGCAAATCAATATGGCTCTGGCTCACAAAGTCAACTCCTTCTGAAAGCAGCCCAAAAATGCCCTATCTGGACTGGGAGGCTATTTTTATCACGTGCCTGTTCAAGAGGCACACAGGAATACCAGACTACACAGTGGTTTAAAGCATAAACCTGCTATGCGTGAATAAAGCTTGTCTTAAATGTTTGAAACTGGAAAATTACAGTACTGGATTATTACAAACAAATATCATTTAACTTATTTTTATCCTTGTATTAGTAATAACAGCTGAAGACACCTAAAAATTAAGTCTCTGTGCTGCTAACTAACATTATATATGGCAGCATTACCTTCATTCCACAGCTTCAGTTCTTTATAGAAGCTAAACATGCAAAATATACACATCATGTTATTTTCAAGTAAGAACTGCCATTAATTCTCAATGTTTACTGTATGAAAATGCATGCTAAGTTAACACCATATCTATCACAAGCATTCTGCATGCAGATTGCCTTATTATTATGAAAAATCCCTTTATTCTCCAGCTATGCATTGCTATCACTACATCTGTATTTGTGTCCTTCGAAGGACTAAGGAGGGTGTAGTGTGGCCTGTATCTTCATGCCCAGTGTGATGCTATGCAATCTGGAACTGCTGGCTGTGTTACAAATTGGAATGCAAGAGGCTGAACGCAGTTAGCACACTGGACCTTGGGGACTTCTTGAACTTGTAATTCCACCACATCTGTAGTTGTCATAGTCACACCGTACTGCATTCTGGCTGTGTTTTATTGCTGATTTGGGCTTATATACACCTAAATTGTCAGCTTTCATTTCACTGGGAATATGCTGGTAGACCACTTTTTAACACACCCCATGCAAATCATTATAGTATGACACTCACTTGACACGCCTCGTCCTCTTCTCTGTCTAACACTGACAACCTAGAGCTGCTGCGGTGACACATGCAGGTAGTGAATCACTGTTACCAAAGGGTCTTAACAGGCTGATTGCAGTGATAGGCACATGCCTGCAGGTCATGACAAAGATTAATGGTGCACAAAATACCTATATCAGTTATCAAAGACTAGTTCTTAAAAACTGTTTACATTTCACTTCAGTAAATGCATTTCCTGGGATGCTGCAGCTAAACAGAAAAGACAGACCAATTCATTTTCAAACTGAGTTGTTACTTGTTTTCAGGACTAATGTTTTCCTTGGCCTACATCATGCTGTAGCATACTGGCTCAATATCAATCATCCTTAGAAAAGGAAGTTTACAACCAGCACAATACCAACAGCTCATTTATACAAAAGAAATCAAGCATGAAGGAGCAAATTACTCCTTTGAGAAAAATAGGAAAGATTCATTTGTAAAATTAAAATACTGAATGCTATAGTGTGGGTGATGAATTTAAAAATTAGGCAAAAGATGACAAGGGAAGACAAGGTAGGAAAAAAAGTTGATAGGAGTTTGAATCTTTTGTAATTTGGGAGAAGCATCTCATGTTGTCTATGAAGCTACTACCAGGCATGGTGTCAGAGAAGAGATAACATAGCAACACACAATTGAGAGATGAAACATAGTGGAGTATTTTTCATTTTAAATGGATTGAGAAACAAAACCTTAAAGAGAAACTAAAACACAATCCTGAAGGTTGCCTTCAATTACTACTATCTGCCATGGCAATAAGAGTAAGTAAAGAGGAAACACCATTTCCACTGTTACGTGGGAACTTGCCTTCAATGGCAGCCACATGATACGTATTCCTAATACTAAGAAAAATCAAAGCTTAAGTACATTAGCTAACAGAAGAAACAACAGTAAGTAAAACCATAAGAAAGCCCACTAAAAAACTACACCTGGGCTTATCAGTAACACCTTATTTTAACTAGGGTTTGTAAAAATTCTCCCTGGAAAATTTCAGAGGACTATCAATCCCTTCCTGAAAAAAAATTATACCAGAATAGCATCTAGAATACAGACTTATTCAGCACCCTTTTTTCAGCATTTATTTTAAAATACTATACACAAAAAAGTCTAGGAAACTTTATTTCCTGAATACTTAGCACATTTCTGCAGGTGATCTGTATCAGCCTTGCAACCAAATTTCATTCCTATTCTCTACACAGCCAGCTCAACTTTGTAACTATATTAAAGCAGAGATACAACAACTTCTACAGCTTTAAATGTTAAAGTTAAATTATGTATTAAATATCAATGCTATGAAACTAAAGGAGGAAACACCTGCAAAAACTTCAACATTAAATAACATCAGTAAAAATTACTTAGCAACTCAAATCACAATATTTACATGAAACTAAAGAACTGAGAAAAGCAATTAAGTTCTGCTATAAGGCTCCTTTGTACACCATGAAAAATTACTACATTTAAAATTACAGTAATTGAACTAATAAAAGTGAAGTAGTCAAATGAAACCACAATTTAACTTACACACAAACTGTGTCATTTCCTTTAATAAACTAATTTGATTTGAAACTATAGGAATGATACCAATGAAAAACTAGACGTCCTGTGTCTATGCTGGGTAAGCTTTCCAGGACTATTTTTCAGATGTTCAGCTTTATCTAGCACTTCCAGCAAAGTACTAGGGGAAAAAAAAGTAATTTCAGCTTAGAGCTTCTACACAAATGAACTCCATTTGCAGCTGCACACCTCCCCTATGTGATCTTTGGAGGCATGAAGTATCTAGTCCTGTTCTCGCTCTGGAATAAATTGACTCTGCCAAACAAATTATTACAGTTCCCAGTTTATATGATTTGAAATTGATCTGTTTTCACATTTTTACAAAAACTGTACTTGATTTTTTGTTGCACTTGAAAAAAGTAAACACCATTTTTTACTTCTAATTTTCATTTTGTTTTGCAAACACAGTAAACCTATTGACGACACTTGAGGAAGCAGATTCTACTCTCACTGTAACATATTTTTTCTGAAAGTAAATCATTAACAATTTTTGCTAAAAATAAACTCTCCCTAGAAATACTGCTACATTCAGTTCTTGTTGCCATCAGTGCTTCAGAGGCAACTTAACTGCCCATTAAATGCTGCCTCCAAGAAAGATTTGTTGCTTAATAGTGAAGCCCCAGCTCCAGAAAGCTGCAGGTCAAGTGGCAACTTTCCATCCTCACCTTTGCCTTCTGGTGCTGACTGCTCCAGCAACTTGTGCTTTGCTGATGCTCACATTTGGAGCCTTACCTGTGATTTATCCCTTCGTGGCAGCCTGTAGATTTCCGAGAAAAAAGCCCTACAGCATTTTGCATTTGTTATGGGTTCAGAAAATTCCCTTCCAGAACACAAAGGCTACAAACCTGCCTAAAGTCAAGTCAAGTCCCCAAACACAGCTGGCACAAGGTTCCCTCCCAACCACCCCCGAGAAAACAACCTCCCAGATCTTAAATGGAAATGCAGCTTTTTGTTTCCCCACAAATCAATAGGGCTGACTTGCTGAGTGCAGCATCAAGTCAGAAGTCTCAGGCAGTTTTGCCACTGCCCCAGTTAAGCAAGCCCAGGTCACAGCATCAAAAGCAGTGCCACAATGACCCATGGGCTAAAAAATGTTGAAGCCTCCTGATCCCAAAACCACTCCCTTCCTTTCTCCCTTACCCTTGGCTGTGTAACCTTGTCCCCTCACACAGTGGGGAAGCATCACACTCTTCAGCGAACATAGACAACTCAACAGCCCAGAATACAAAGACTTATTTTTTTGCTGTGTGGTGTAGTTAGGCTTTGTTTTGGGGAGCTTGCAATTTTTATTTTGCAATATATATATTTTTTACTGATATAGCAAGAACCTGCTCAGGAAGGAAGCCAAACTGCACAGAGGGGAGGAGGCTGCACTTGCAAAATGACACAACGTATTTTTTATGTGCTCAAACCAAAGTATGCTTTTTCTCAAACTTATCAGACAAAAATGTGGAGAACGTGAAGGATTTGCACTACATTAGTTACTAAGGTGGTTTCTGCAGAGTTTATGTTGAAGTTGTTTTATAAAAGGGAATCTGCTCTTGAATCTTAGCCATACACAGCACTTGCAGAACCAGTTTTAACATTACAATACGCTTGCTGTAGCAAAATTGCTCTGGATTTAAAAATGGACAAGCTAGTTTTCCCAATTTAATTAACAAGCTAATTAAGCTAGAGAAGAAAATTACTTTGCTATGACTTTACTTTTGAGTAAAATTATAACCCTTTATGTGGTTATTAGGAATATCTATACCTAGATTACACTGACATTTTCAGATTCACAGAAAAATAAACTAAAGTTATTGCCTCTGCTACTGATTCTGTCACTCCTATATGAAAATGAGCAAGACATATACATGCTTGAAATAAAATGTTCCCTAACTTTAGAAGCAGGAGCCTGAAAAGACCTGTATTTCAGCAGATTTTTCGGAGATCTGATTGGTACCAACAAGGTTCTGAAGCATCCACACTTTTCAGTACTATTTTTCATACTACTTACCACATGCAATATCCTCAACAAGAGGGGGGAAAAAAGAACCTAAACAAAAAAAAGGAGGGGGGCGGGGGGGGGCGGTTAAAGGCGCATTTCTGGAAAATTAAAGCTTTACTGTTAAAATTTTGAAAAAGGAAAAAAAGAAACATTTCTAATTTGGAGGCCAGTTCTTCAATCAAATATACTGAACCCAACTGATGGTTCTCTATAGCTGCAGTCAAAGAAAGCTTGTGTGTCTGGTTTAAATGTTTTGTTGTGACAAAATACCAACTTAGCACGTTGCAACAAAAAAAAAAAATTTGGTATGCCACACTATCTAACATATGTAAACAAATAATATATTAAAATGCATGCCATGTTCCATTTCACTAGGATTCCTGAAACACAACAAACATAAAGCTTAAACTACCCACATAGCCTTTAGAAAAAATGTTGCTTATACTACATGTTATACTTTGGACAAATAGTACTAAATCAACACTTGAGCAGTGTAATTCAGATTGAATTCAGTGCTACCGAGATAAGCCCATCTGATGTTCCAGCTCTTTATGGAAAACCAGACAGCTGCTGCTAAACCTTATTCCCTTTCATTGTTAATATATATGCTGGCAAGATCTCATAATTAAGTCCAGGACCAAAGATGATGCTTGACTTTCAGGTTCATTTTTATCCTTATAAAAACAAAAGTAAAAACCTAGGCACATGCAAACACATGCTCATATACACACCAACCGCATCATACGTAAATCCACTGCCAGATTCGGTGTTTTCCATTTTTAGTTAAAAGAGAAATGTGCCAACCAAGCACATTCCAGTTTTGTTCTGATTTCTGTGTTAAGTCATAGAAAACATTCTTGCAAATGCATTGCAAGCTCCTTGATAATTCAACCTGCATCAAAAAAAAACCCAAAACCCTCCAAATTTTGATAACTTATCACAGCTTTCAGTACATGACAAGACAGCTCAATAATTCAGTTCATATAGGAAATAGATTTAGTAAAATAGAGTAAACTCCTATCGCTCTCATCAAGATTAGTAGGAAACCAAACAACAGATTGTTACCATGCTTGAAAATTTACATTAAAAACACTAGAAATATAGTTACAGCAACTTGTCATCCCCTTGGCTTACCATTATGGACAAAGGGAGTGTTTAGTGAATGGCTTTTTGGTGGTGGCATTATTTTTCATCATTATTAATTACTGTTTTATTTAATTCTAAGAAGCACAATGTTCTTTGTGTTTGCATGTTCCTTACATGTTCAAGGATAGTGTAAATAGCAGTACATATTCACTCCATCAAAGACCACCAGACATCTCCCTGGAAGTGTTCAGTTTCACAGCAGGGTAGGGACCTGTGGCAGTGCAGTAGGAAGACCAACACTGACTTCCAAGGGCAGCAGCTGGGAAAGCTGGAAAAGAGACAATAGCAGGGGGAGAGAGCACTCCAGCCCGCCTGCCTGCAGCTGTTGATGCAGCAGGAAAGAGAAGCAGTGACCACAGTAGTGTTGCCCTCCCTACCCCTCTGAAGGTAAGACCTGCCTGCTCCTTGGCTTGCTCTTCAGACACGCAGTGCAGTGCCTGCACTGTAATGAACCAGAATTAGAGAAACACCAGAGTTCAATTCATCAAAGCTAAACATGACAATTCAAGAGCATCAGTAGCTGATTTTCTTAAACCACTAAACCTCTGCATGAGTGAACCACTTGGCAATTCAGTCAATTTAAAATAAAGAGGGGAAAAGACAAACAATGCAGGTTACAACTGTTCCTTAATTCATTTCCTGAAGTCTGGAAAGTTTACAGCAATTGCCTAAACAGGGTAAAAGAGAAGGGGGTGGCAGACAGGGGTTCACTCATGTGAGAGGGTGTAGATAAGAGCATGTATGCCTTTAAATTCTCAAAAAGAATAAAAGAATCAGACTAAATAAAGATTATCTGTCTTCATTCCTGCCTTAAAGTCTGCAAAGACTTTAGGTTTTGGGGTATTTGGGGCTTGGGTTTGTTTGTTGGCATTTTTTCACTTTCAGATGAAATCCAATTCTGAAGTTAACCAGTAAATCACAATACCTGAAGCTAATCAGGTCCAACCCAATCTACTAATGATCAAACCTAGCAAAGTTACATGACATGAGCATAATGCACACACAAAGGGCAATCACGTACACCAGATAAAATGTGCTTTACTGAAGATTGGCAGCTGGAAGATAAAGCATAGTCACTCATTCCTTTCTCCTCTTCTATTGTTGGCAAATCACACTAGAAATGCTCTAGGCAAGTAGTTCCTTTAGGTATCTGCTGCTGCATCTGGCACAACCTCTGTTTCTTCTCCCTTCCCCAAAAGCCAGTGACAGGATGATACTCCCAGAAACCCACACCTCCACTGAGTTACAAAATTTCTCTTGTTCTGTCTTACAGCTCAAGACCACAAAACCCCTAGTATTTGATTCCTCTTCCAGTAACTACACAATGCACTGGCAAAACTGGCTTTACAGGATTTGTATCATTTCTTTTTTTTTAAGGCTTATCATGGTTGTTTACATTGACCAAATATGCTTTCATTGCTTGTAAATAATTTCATTCCATAAATAGCAGCAAAGCTGCTACTACTACTTCCAGGTGACAGTTTTCTTCCAACAGACAATACCTACTGAATAATGCACAACCTGTGAGATACCTGCATTGCCTGATGAACATGGCAAAGACAACAAAAAGTTGACTCAAGGCTAAAAGCTACATTTTGAAATTTCTAAAGGTAGCTCACACACAAGCACCAAACAGCAACACACAATTACCTCCAGTAAATAGGATGTTCACACTGCAGCAGGTCAGTAAAGTGATGCTGCAACAACTCCATTAACTCCTCTGCTCTGCATTAGCAGTGATGTCCACACAATCTGTACCCTCCACCAGTGTGCAAAACGTGTCTTTGCTCTGCCTTACAGTTGTCAAGCACTAATGCACTGCCCCAGCTGAACACAGAGAAAGAGCTGTGTGTTGGGCTTCTCTTTGCAGTTGCTTGTTTGAGACACAGGTAGAGATGTGGTAATCCTGGCGCATGCACCAACAAACCCTCAGAGAGCAACAGTAAACCTTAAAACCAAAAAGGTTTCCAACTACAGAACACATTCCAGCAAATGAATAGTACATGAAAAGGTCTCATGGATGGCATACGAAAGACTCCAGGAGACACCGAGGCCACAAAAACTAAACAAGCAAAAACACACCAGGATAAAAACCAGCTTGGGTTGTAGAGGGTTTCTTTTAGGTAGCAAAGGTATTTTGCTGAAGAAATCCACTCCAACAAGTTTTATACCAATTCTTTAAGCTTTCCAGGAGCTGCGCATAAAGACATGTAAAGAAAATAGTGAAGGAGCTCTGTAACTGACTAGGAATAAGGGGGAGAGCTCTCAAAGAAGAAAATAACATGTCTGGAAAGAACACAACGCAACCATTCCTGGCTTTGAGCCTAGAGGACTCTGCCTGACTGCGACATTGCTCTACATTCCATGGGCAACTACCAGTTTGCAAACATCACTGTACTAGGGTCAGAAAACTGTTCTGCCTCAGATGGCATTTCAGAACTTCCAGAATAGGGGTAAATTTACTTCACCCTTGTAAGAGAGGACAGGGAGAATGGGGACAACTTTAAAATGCTTTGTAGTATCTTTGGACAAAGCAGGAAATTCAACAATAATTGTTTGTTTGCTTGTGTATTTATTTAAATACATGGACATGGCACATTTGATCAGAATGTGATTTTAGCACAAATTAATTGATAAACTTTTCCCCCGATCTTTGAATTTTGATTATCTTCTCCTTCAGAGCAACCACATCAGTTGTTTTTTCAATGTCACCTCAAACAAAGTCTAAACTTCAGAAAATAAGCACCTACAGGGTAGAGTGAATTATAAAGATATGAGGTACTTATTTCTCTCTGAGGAGGTCATATCACCAGTCAACATGGGATTCCTGTTGCATACTACTCTGATCAAGAATACCTTTTGACTTTGCTCCAAGCCTCGGGCTTGTTCACCATTTAGCATTAGAAAAAGAAAATATTCAAAAAAAAGCCCATCAAAACAAGCAACACATTTTAGTGTAGTGTGCATATACTCAAAAATTTCTTCTAGAGCACTTCAACTTGCTCTAAATAATAAAAGTCAGAAAAGGACAAAAAGAAAGTTAAGTGGCTGCATAATTCTCAGTATTATTTTTTTCCAACTATGCTGGTTTTGGCTGGGGTAGAGTTCATTTTCTCCATAGTAGCTGTTATGTGGCTATGTTTTGGATTTGTGCTAGAAACAGTGCTGGTTACACAAAGATGTTTTAGTTACTGCTGAGCAGTCCTTACATAGAGCCAAGGCATTTTCTGCTTCTCACCCCACCTGCTCAGAGAGGAAGCTGAGAGTACAAAAAGTTGGGAGGGGACACAGCTGGGACAGCTGACACACTCCATCTCCCCCCACAACTGACCAAAGGGATACCCCACACCATATGGGGTCATACTCAGCATATAAAGCTGGGAGAAGGAGTAAGGGGGGGACATTCAGTGATGGCATTTGACTTCACAAGCCACTGTTACAGGTGATGCAGCCCTGCTTTTCTGGAGATGGCTGAACCCTTGCCCTTGCCCAGGGGAAGTGGTGAATTATTTCCTTGGTTTGATTTGCATGCACTCACAGCTTTTGCTTTGCCTATTAAACTATCTTTTTCTTAACACACAAGTTTTGTCCCTTTTACCCTTACAATTCTCTCCTCCATCCAATCAGGAAGGTGGAAGTGAGTGAGCAAGGGACTGTGTGGGGCTTAGTTGCTAGCTGGGCTTAAACCATGACACCAAGAGAGGCACTGGTGGATTGGGGGTGGTCAGGGAAAATTCAGATATCTAGCAGCATACAATGCTTCACAGCAAAAATTATGTAACAATACATCATATCAGTGATGAATTGATGAGTTCAGACTTTTAAACTGAAACCCCTGACTCTTCAAGACTAAAGAACTTTTGAAGTGCAGAGATTTTAGTGAACTTTTTGATAAGGATTCAATATTGCACTATTATATTTTTTTCCTGTTATTTACTTTCACCTAGGGGTAGTCTGGAAACCCCTAGCAGAGGACAATTCATTACTCAATCTTTTCAGAACCCATATAATAAAATGAAAGTATTATCAGTTTCTGCTTTCCTTTAACCATCTACTTCAAGCATATATCACTGATTTCAGTCATAACCCTCTTTCATTCATTTCACTTTTCATGTGAATAAAAGACCTGAGTGGAAGGGTATATCATTGCCAGCTCCTTGATAGTGTGATATTCGCAATTTTTCTTAGAAAGGGACAGAATCTTGCAGAAGCTGATAAAAATATGACAAGATCTGAGCTTCTTATGTAACAAGTAATTATGCTTTCCAATTATATTTTACAGACTAAAATCCTAAAAAAAGAAAAAAATCTTGACAAAAAGAACCATATCAAGAACTTCTTTATTTATACACCACAATTTAAGTTAATCTTGTATTTCTGAAAAAAACTGAATCAGGCACTCTGAGATGGCTGATTAGCAATAGTGTGTTTTTTGCTTCACTGCCTGACACTGCCTGCTGTATGATGGGGATGGGAATGCTTTTCATAATCTTGGTAATCAAGGTTAATACAAAATTTGCATACCACCATGCAGATGCATGGAATGATTCTTGAAGAATGTTGAGGCTAAAGTCACATATATTTCATAAGAAATTATGTATGGCTAAAAATATTACATCTCAAAGAAAGACTTCAGGAGTTTTCCACCTAAGACTTTTAAGCAATTACAGATAATTCATAAAATGGACTCATACAGCATGTTAACCTCCAAATCTTTCACTGGCTTTGGAAACACCAAGAATCTAGTAAATTTTCATCGCTTCATCCTGAAGATAATTCACTATTTTGCAGGAAGAGTGAATAAACTCAAAATTTTCATCAGCCTTGTTGGTACTATATTATTTGATGGAATTGAATGTCTCGTATATATAGCCAAACAATTCCTTACAACATTTCAGTACTTCAACTGCAACATTGCTACTCTGCTTTTAAGTTCAGATCATACACTCAGCACAGGAAACCCAGAACTACTCACAGACTGCAACGTAACAGAAAGAAAAGCCGTGGAAAGAGGGAAGAACTAAACTGGTAAAATTTCCTTTTTCAGCATACAAACATTTTAGCTTCCAAATTCTGCAAATTCAATTTTTCTTCAGCACACGACTAAGAATAGAGCAACAGAAGCAATTGCTCAGACTCAACAGTTCCTTACCCTGTAAAAACCAAGGCATCCAAAGTAATTTCTTCTATATCCATGCTGGAATGGAGTTATCAGAGTTTTGCAGAGGCAGAGCCATCTCTGCTTGGAATGGTGAAGTACAGCTTGGCTCACTTAGACAAGGCTGACAGAGTTTACCTGATTAACAATCACTGCTATTTTTAATTGTAAAAATTCTTTGATACTAATTTATCATATTGGCTCTTTTTTAATATAGCAGATCCCAAAATAAACTGGGTCTCTCCAAAACAGGCTAACAAAAATCAAACCCACCAAGCTAGGAAAGTGATTATATACATCTCCATAAGACAATTGTAAAGTTCTCCAGAATAAAAAGAAAAAATAAAGGGAGGGGAAGTGGCAGGAGACACAACACAACAGATGGGGGAGAGGCCAACAGCATATATCACCAACATTTACCTGCTTTTCCACCACCATCATTCCTTTATCCCTCAGGAAGTTCCTGTGCTCATAAATTAATTAACCGTGGATGGAAGAAAAGCACATTGCAGCTAGGCTGCAGAATATACCTTACTGAAACAATGCCACAGACCTGAACTAAGTCAAGACCAGAACTGCAATTTCTAAGAAAAAAAGAAAGAGCTTCCAAGAAATCTCCAATACTTATAATGTGACTGAAAACCTGGAGACTGACACCTCAACTGTGACTGGGCTTGTTTGTGCAATGCTCACTTTCACTCCCTGCACTATGATTTTCCAGTTAGAAGACTGGAATGAGACAGTATTTGTACAAGTCCTTTGAGAGCTCTAAGTGCTTTGTGATCTACAGAACTAAATTATTTAAATGGTGCTGGTAATCACTCTATTTGAACTTAAGCTTTCTTTGTCCTCACCAAATCAATAAATATCTTGGAAGAAATGAGACAGAAATGTGACAGATATGTTTGCACGCATTCATGTTTATCCTAGCAGTTCAAAAAGATGGTGTTTTGATTGTACCAGCATGTCTTGGAGATGCAGTAAGAAAGTTCATTATAAAAAAAGCATTTCTCTCAGTAAATCTTCTATTAACTGTATCAAGAAAAAGTCTTCTGAATAAGTGCTGTCTAGTAAGTAAAAGTCAGGAGAACACTTAGGGGTTTAGATAGTGTTTCTGATGAGAAAGCAACATCATTCCTATTTGGAGATATTTCCAAAGGGAAAAATTTTAATCAGTAGAGATAGTAGTAAGCAGTGAGACAGTTAAAAGTGCTTTTAACTGGTGAAAAAGGTGAAGGAAAGCAGGAAGACAAAAGAAACAAACAAATGTATAAGCCATTTCACTGTGCATTAATGAATTAGGAACAAAATAGTTTATGGACAGTAACCTTAAATTCTTGAAAACCAAGTATTGTCAAGGGAGTTATTCCACAAAAGGAGTACTAAAGAAAGATGCACCTATATGAGGAACATTTCAGTGACTTATACTCCCTACCAAACACAAGATGTTGCAAGTTTAACTGTAAACAGAAAAAAAAAAAAAGCTCTTCTCAGTTTAGTAACTGTTAACTTAGAGTTCTTTATTTATAAAGCTAATCCACTTTTGACAAAACAATTTTTATATCTCTGCTAGAATCAAATACCAGCTACTCATCGGAGAATCCTTCAAAACTGGAAGAATTTAAAAATAAATTTTAAAAGTCTAAAACTATCTGTTATCCCAAGTGAAAGCAAATAAGGGGAAAAGAGCCCAGAGAAATGGGTGTAGGGCTGGTAGTGGCAGACTAAGGTAGCTTTCATTTCTACAGCCAGACAAAAACTTACACAAAGATCTTTGCATTTTCTTGATTTTACACGGTGTTTAAGGGTTAAAGGCCATATATAATGAAGGACATTTGTCTTATATATAGGGCATGGGAGTTTGGGAGGGTGAGTTTCTTCTTAAGTTGGCTTATAACTGAGTTCTATGCTATTCATACAGGCTATATGTAGTTCTGTACTTTCCCCTTTCTCAGATATATCGAATGACTAAATCAAATTTAATTCCCGGCTTTCCCAAACTTTTCTGCATGCAGCTTGTTTACAGTCTCACGTCTGTGAGTTCAGAATAGTGATCTGATATCCAAAAAGGCAACAAATTCTCATGTTTCACAAGAAATCTGTTTCCTACCTTATGTGGCATATGGCCCAACTGTACACACCGTTAGTGAATTTTAAGTCTACCATCCTCCTGTTATACTTCTATTACAGTTTTGAGACCTTTCAAGCTCATAAAAGATAACAACTTTCCAAGATTTTTGGGGAAATTTAAACTTTTACAAATGCTATAAACTATCAGCATTAAAATAAAGAACAAATTCATTATCCAAATCAGGATTCACAATTCAGCAAGAAAATTATTTGGCCTTCTAGAGTTTTCCTACACATTTTTCAATAGTCACACGTGATTAGTCATCCTGAACTGATAAAAGACCTTACGTTTGGTGCAGTTCAATATTTTTACTTTGCTAGCTATATTTCCAAGTCCACCATCACTCTTACCCTAGCCAGCCTGTTTGTTAAACTACAGAGCATCACTACTGTTGAGTGAATTTTTAAAGAACCATAAAGAAACCAAATAATTTCTTTTTTTACAAGCTTGTGATTTATGATTCCAAGTCATGAGTTTATTTATCAGTTTCTCATCAAAGGTTATAAAAACCAGAGAGATGTAATATAAAACCAAAACTGGAAAGCCCATGGTTCACATTGCAAAGTGGGCTTCACAGTAAGCAAGCACAGATGAGATCCTGCAGGAGTAAAACAAATTTGCTGGGGGACACATGCAAAAAATACAAAACAGGAACTTTTGGGAGACTTATGTTGAAAAAAAATAAATAAACCCCAAACAAACCAAATCAAAAGAAAAAAGGATGACATAGGTGGCAAAGGAAGTGGAAGTAACTGTGACAGAAGCAGAGAGGAAGAGGCCACCCTCAGCAGCTCGATAATTCCTACTGTGCAAATCAGGGGAGAATTTGGGGATATGAAGAGAAGCATTAGACAAAACAACTCATACAGACAGGAATAAACATCTCAATTAAAATAAATGAATTACAGTAATAACCAACAAAGGCAACAGAGAGACAAAACTCCTAGACATTTACAGAGTTGAAACAACAACAATCCCAAAATATTTTCCTTTGAAGCAAACTTGAGGCAGGTCAAAGGTGGCATATTTCCAACAGGGTGATAAAAAAGGACTCCAGAACTAACAAGGATCAAAATCAAATCATAACCTTTATCCCATGGGATTTGCTAATCAAACCCTCTTCTTAGAGAGTTCATCCACATGTTAAACAAGCAGAAAAGAAGATGCAGATGCTTTGCTAGCAGGAGAGAGAAGACAGATCACATCATTACAGGACTGCTGAAACTCCCTAAGTGTAAAGTATGACAACTGAAGAATTACAGGCCCCATGCTTGAAGAAACGCACAGGAATAGTCCCTAACATGGAATTAATATTAGAATTTCTTGTTATATGCTGTAGACACCAGAAACTGAAATCATTGGGAAAAAACCAAAATAAAACAAACAAGCTATAGACTAATATGGGTACAGAAAGGTACTGCATAGGTTCTTAAGTTCAAAGTTCTTGAACCACATATAGGCTCAAGGCAGGGAGTGTATTCTGGGGGAGGTTTGACCATGAGTTTGTCCTGTTCCTGAACTCTTCTACAAGCTTCCACTGTTAACTATCACTGGGGACAGGGTAGAAAAGTAGGTACAAATTCCGTTTGATCCAGTAAACCTATTGTAATAAACCAGAGCTTATTTCCCTCAGTGCTAGCTAAACTCATCAACCAACAGGTAGATCAAAGTGCCAAAATCATGAGCTAGAGCTCTTCAGCAAAGAACTCCTGTGAGAAAAACGAAAAATTCTTTCCATGCTGAAGAATACCTCAACTTCAAACAAACACACACCACCAAATATTTACCACAAGCAATGCTGACCTTGAGACCCCAAAGGACCAACACCACAAAAACACCAAATCTATTTGTGCAAACAAGCAGGTGTGCATGGACAACTTGCAGATTTCCTCTCCTGTTAATAAAAGTGATTGTGCAAGTCAGACACAAATCACAGCAGACTGCACCAACAGTTCTCTGATTCTACTCCAGGCTTATTTTTGTTTAAAAATAAACAGGTTTACACATGATTTCAATATTCTGCCGAATGACCAAGCAAAGGAAAGAATGAATTTAAGTACAGTCTATAGAGAGCTAATGTGAAGGCTATAGCGTAAGTGAAAAATGGCCATGTCACTAAGATAAGGCCCCAACCACCAATCTCATTGTCAAGTCTGGCCATCTGTCAGCACAAACCTGATTTACTGCATATAATGCTGCTATATTTGATCACTACTATACTGCTATAAAAGGCTCCTGGGTTTTTTAAGCACACCAAAAGCTACTTTCTAGCAACATAAAAGGGTTAATAAAACACCTCCTCAGAAGCCAAGTTTTATGGAACCAGGTTTTAGAACTTTAAATCGAATTTTACCCAGTTTCAATACCATTGATAGATTAAATTTATTTATAAATAAAAACATTAAAAACAGGGAAACAAAACCCAAAGAAAACATAAAATGACAGTAAATTACATAGGTTTCACCATACAAGTAAGGCTGCTTGCACTGATGCTTGTTATTTCTGGACATTATTTTGATGGTTAGCAATTGCAAATGACTTTAGAAAAGGTACTTTTAAGAAACATCCGTACAATACTACTATTCAATAAAACCATTAATAAAGCAGTCACTTCATTTGATAACCAGTCTGGACATCCAAACTGTTTGAAAGGGCACTAATGACCTGAAGCATCCTTAGACAAGGGCCTGTAAGCACATAACACCTTATGGTGTAACAACTCGTCTGAGTGCAACTAATCCAACTCTTCCCACTCCTACACACCAGGACAAAAATGCCCAGGTATGAGATTCATCTTTCACATCAAATACCCACTGAGCAAAACAGCTGCAGGTACTTTCTCAGGTTAATCAAACAAATCAAATAACAGCATCTAGTAATAACAAGACAATTTCCCCCCTCCAAACAACAGGCCTACACTGCAGGTGGTTTTGTCCCATGGCAAGCAAACAGGATAAAAACATGTCCTGAGCAGCTGCTCATTAGGTGAGCACCATTCTGCCTGCACAGCAAATGAAGCAAATGTCATGTGGAAAAAACCACAGTTTACGGTCATGTAATTAAACAGAGTAACACAGGCATATACAAAAGAGGAGGGAAGACAAGTACAAATTACAGTGCACAGGCAATTTATTCCTGGGAGTTTATAATTTTTGATGTTCCTGGACTTTAACCTTACCATTTCTTTTAACAAGGCTTGTTTCCAGCTTAATTTTTCCTGTTATACAATAACAGATAACTTTGAACAATCACCCGCTATAAAAACTACCCATCCCCAAATAATTATTTATTTTGAATAGAACACTTATGGACTCCAGGAGAATACTCTATCAGAACAGGCCAAAGCAAACACAAACTGTATAGGACCTTGCAGTAAATGTTACAGAGCAGGACAAATTTATTGCAAGCTTACCTGATACTCATTGGGCCAGAAAGTGCTGACAGCCAACTCCGCTCGAAGCCAGTCTTTGCCAGTGGAGCCAGTGACATTCCAGATGGGATTAGCCAACGGCCCTTTGTTCACCCTAACCAGGATGTTCAAAGTGCCTGGGTTTGCTCCACTCTTGCTGTACAGAAGGTAGCTGAAATCGATGCAGTGAGTATCATTTTCTTTCATCGTTGGAAGCTGAAGTCGAGTCTTTTCTCCAGGATCATGGTCTGAGGAAATCACTATCATATATGATCCTAAAGAAGAGGGGAGTGGGAAAGGAGAAAAAAAAAAAAAAAACAGCAGTAAGGAAAAATATAAATGCTTAGAAATTGATTGTTCACTGTGAAAAGGATGAAATACACAAGTTTTCAAATCTCAGAAATTCCAAAACTCAAGTAGCATGAAGTCAGGAAGCTATAAAAATACCCAGAAACATCACTGAAGCAGCATCTACAGAATATATCACATATTTCTGAGGGCCTATCTAGATGTTTCCACCTACAAACATTTCTCTCTCCTGTTTCAAGATCAGATAATTGGAAATAGAATCACAAGTGGACTGAAAAAAAAAAAAAAAAAAGACGAGAGAAGTAAAGGATAATCGTTATTCTGACATCACTGAGGCCAAAATTATCTCAACTTGCTCTGCAGGTTTCCTGAAAACAAAAATAATGGAATAACAACATGCACATTCCTCAGTGCTGCTTTATTGCACTCTTTTTTACCTCCCCCAAAAAAAGAGGCAGACTTTAATTTTAACTACATTAGCAATGGAAATAACTCACTTAAGACACCACACCAAATTTCTTCTAAAAAGTTGGGTTTGCTACTCTGTTTGCCAATGGATTTGAGGGGATAACAGAAGTTTCTCTAGTTGGAAGAGAGCCCATCTTGTAAATGTGTATTACAAGTATACATAAGACAAAACAAGCTGAGCCTGTCTAGTTACAAAGGCAGAAAGTGGAAATCATATGCTTCAACAGACTATACAGGACATAATGATGAAACAGTCTGCCCTGCTGCTCTGCATAATGCATGGTAAAGAAAGACTACCATCTAATCTACCCCTAGAGCTGCTCCATTTCTTCAAAAGCAACAATTCCATACCATGTACTATCTAGTGAATGAACCCCATAGAACAAAGCTTGCTAGACAGAGCACGCCACGCAAAACCTTGCAACCAAGTAAGAACACAACTCAGCATACAACCTGAATCATTGCTACAGGAAAATTTCCTAACCTAAATTTACCTACCCATCTGCTTAATGATTCCAGAACCTTCATGTTGACAGACTTTCCTTCTACGTTCCATCCTAAAGAGCACCACAATAAAGAGCCTTTCCTCCAGAAGAAAGTTCAGATTAAACCCATGAAAAATACAGCCTAAAAAAGTGACAGATTTATGAATGTTTGCCAAATTAGTAGTCTCACAGAAGTTCTGGGCATATGTACATGAATCAGCATTTATTGGTGCAAAATCTTCTCTGAAGTATATTCCTATAAATTATTATTTTGTACATCAAGTTTTGTCCTCTGGTTTTTAGGCAACAAGAAACTATTGTGTTCTAGTATGTCCTGAACAATTGTATTAACCATTCTGAAAATTGTTGGCAAGCTGTTGCCCTGAAAAAAATGAAAATTTATGTATAAGCATTGTCATCTGTGTGAGATGCTAATTTACTAGCCTCTAAAGCAATTATGTGCAGAAAAACCCTGGAACAAAAGAGAAAGCAATAGTACAGAATGAAAACTGCTCTTATTGAAGCATGGTGCACTGAAATCTTTTTTTTAAACATTCATCTTCAGAACAAAGGTTCAAAGAAAATTCTAATAGAATGTAACAGCTATTTTGTATTTAGAATTATATGCAGAATCCAATATTGGATTTATTTTTTTATTAGAGAATTTGGCAAAGTAGCAGTTCCTGGTTAATTCTTCACATTTAACAGCCATTTACAAAGACACAAAGGAATCATATTATACTAAATTTACTGTTATAGTATGTCTTTAAAGATTATGGTCTAGAATCCATTGACAATTGCCTGAACATAGCTCAAAAAAATTGTTTGCCAACAACATCTAGTGGTGTGCAGTTTTTATGCCCCTTGACTCTAGAATAAACTTAGTAATATGCTTGTTTTTAATCTCCATTTTAGTAATAAATATGCTTTTATAAGCACCTGATGATTACTCATGATTGAGAGACTAGAGATTAAGATTTTCAAAGTTTTTTTACTATATATTTCACATGTGGCAGGGGGAGGCTGTATATAAGCAAATTGTTTTGTTTTTACAGAGACTGCTTTCCACACTTAGCACTGATTCTCCATAGCTGTCTAAATTGCCTTTTAGACTGTTACAGTTATCTTGCAAACATTTTTAAGCAATACACAAAAAGCTACTTATTTTTCCTACAAAAAAAATAAACACTTTTAACATTTCTAAAGCTAAAATACAGAAGCATATAAACCCTCCAACTTTTTTCTGAAGATAATCTGGCAGGGGAAAGGAAAGAACAGAATACATAAATTGACCTTTGCCGGTTTTTTTGAAGTGTTGTTTCAATTTATCTCAAGATAAAGCCAGTGCAGAGGAAAAGAAAATCACAATCAAATAATAACAAATGAACTAGAAGTATTTAAAGACCTTGTTTCTATACTAAAGTAATCTGTTCTAGACTTTGGAAGTTTCAACATAAATTTTTCTACGTATCAACATATTTTATAGCACTCCACTTTTTCAAACTCATTTTTCATCATTGTAAAATATTTGGCAGCAAATTTGCATATACCTATCTACATGTTAGTCATACAGCACTTCACGAAATGCTCCAGGCAGTATTCATGGACCATTTATCACAAATCCAAAGGATCTGTTCAGCACCTTGCAAACTACTTGCCCTCTCCTGCCATTTTTAAACTTAGGAAGGTATATTCCATGAATGTACATAATCTCGCTCTGTCTCCTCTTGGAATACCCTCTTGGAATGTTATCTACACATTCCAACAAAGTCAGAAGCCAACAATGCAGTAAATTGGATAGCAAAATTATATCTTTGGAAAATATACAAAATATTTTCTTACACCTTTTGTAAGAAAGTCATTCTTTATTTGAAAAGAAATATTATAGGATTGAAAGAGTTAGGAGTTTAAAGTTCCCATTTATATACACTTCTAATATCTGATTAATTATTAATAACTATATTATTGTGAAATCTTAATATATTATTGGACTGGGCAGAAATGCAAAGTATAAATGACACAAATGGTCACAAATCTCATTAATCCCGAAGATTAACTAACTGTTTGAGATATTCAATGAGAGTTGTGACGTAACTCCAGCCAGTAAGCAAACACCATGCAGCTACTCACTCACTCCCTCGCCAGCAGGATCAGGGAGAGAATCAGAAGTGTAAAAGCTAGCAAAAAAAAAAAAAACAAACTAAAAAAAAAAAAGTGGTCTCCTTGTCTTTTTCTTAAACCACCTTACTTTCCCACCTTGTGCTGTTGAGGACGAAAGCAATAAAAGGGTTGGGTGGGATTCTGGTCATGGTCAACACATCACAGTTGCCAAAAAGGTAAAGAGCAGCAGTTAGATAGTATCAACTATCCAGGTGTTTTATTAAATCCCAGTAAAGACAGACTTTGTGTGCATGTTTTTCCATTGTTATTGGTCTAAGTCAAGCAAAAGCAAATGTAAAACACTATACACCTACTTCCCTTGCAAGCAAGAAAGACAAAAAGCCAACTAGTGTGCGTTCTGCTTCCACTAATATTTTACAAGAAGAAAGTCAGTGCAAGTGAGTTGCTTCATTAAATCCCAAAATAGTAAAAAAAAACCCCAACAACAACAATCAAAAAAAAAAAAAAAAAAAAAAAAAAAAAACAAACCACCCCACACCAAAAAAACACCTAAAAAACCCCAACCAACATATATGGGGAAATGAAGAAAGAAAAACTTAACATGAAGGAGCAGAAGTTCCTTTTTTCTTTTTACAAGACAGAAAAGATGAATTTCATCTTTGGATGACGCTATAAAGAAATGAAAGAAGAAAAGTATCCAAAGTCATCATTTATGCCTGGACAAAGAGCCATTGCTCTTAACTATTCCTTTCACTGCCTATTTTTCACTGAGCTCAAGTATGACGTCTTTAGTTACTCTGGCAGTAATGCAGTTACAAAATGCATCACAACTCATCAGTAGCATATTTGACACTGATGTTGCTTCATCCTTGTTTCAGTATTTTCCAGAAGAGTCCTCCCTATACTTGTAAGTTTACAGTCTTTAAAATTCATAAAGTATGTTCT
>NW_008662131.1:107425-115540 GCF_000695815.1 Acanthisitta chloris
TCCTACTTAAATACAGTCTATATTTCTCCAAAACAAACTCCATCCTCTCATTTTAGCTTTTCTTCTCAGAAGTGCCTTCTATTTATTTGCCAGTTAACAGCTTCTAATGTTATTCCTGATTTAAAAGGTCAATCCAATTCTCTCCTGCACATAAGAGAAACATCAAGGTATGAAACAGCTAAATGGCACTGCCTCCTAAGCCAAGTTCATGGAAAGAATTCAGCTTTAGGATCTGACCTGCAGGAAGATTTTGATGCCTATTCAGCAATTAATTCATGAACTTGCTAAAAGGCACCTACACAGACATGAAATGGGAGACAACAGACTTTTCCTTAGACATATTATCAAACATACCTGTATGTTTGATAGCTTTCACTCATAGTTTTCACTGTATTTTGTTTATTTTGATAAGCATTGAACTTGATGTCTTAGCTCAGTGGCAAGGACAGATCATTTCAGAATAAATTAATTCCTCAACTAATTAATTGTGAAAAGTCTTAGTTTTTATCCCCTACTGAAAACCAAGCTCTCTTATCATCTAGCAGTTAATTGCAGGTAAGAAATCATGCTAAGATTAAAAAAAAAACAAAAACCTCAAAAAAAACCCCTTAAATAGAATGAATACGCCTGCTTTAATGTACCAATGTGACTGATCAGTTTTCCAATCAAATCAATTTCTCTCACTTCCTTGCTCCCTGAAATAAGGGCTTCTATTTGAAGTGTGAAACTTGTAAGTTTCAGCAGGCTGGTCTTCAACTCCTGCAAATCCTCTTTCCTCTAAGCAAGTACTAACCATCAAACCATCTCCATTGTGAGGGCACACCATGGTAATTTCTCTGCCTGCAAATGTGCTCCTCCAGTTACTCCAGGACTTTCACCTTTGGGCGGGGAAAAAATAGTCCAGAACATCATAAATTTCATATGCACTGGATTTATGGGTACAGAAGTGGATTCAAATTTTTGTTTGCTGATGAAGGGAAAAAAACCCAAACTAAAAAACAACTGATATATGTCTCATTGTAGTAGAGAGTAATGTGAAGATGCTTAAATAGATGCTCAGTAAAAGCTCAGATAAAAAGAGTCTTTCCCATAAAGTTAAAAGAGGGGGTTGTCTTTACCTCATGGCAATGTCAGTGACATGAGAAGGAGAGTCAAGGTACTTAAGTGCACTATCCTAAAGCTCAGGCTATGAGACCTTTTAATTTTTTTATCATGACTGTACAACATTATAGCTCCTGACACTATTTTGGGTAACCTTTATGAGAAACAGGCAATGATCAGACACTGAAATGCACAAATAGACTTGCAGCTGGAAGCAGACTGCAAAAGGAAGTTCAGAAACATCTATATTAATTCACAGAAAACTTAAATTACACACAGACTAGTATTTATGCCTATTTTGTTTGCAGATATTTTCTTCCCTGTGACAATTTGAGACAGCTCTTTACGTGCATTTCTGTAATTTGCAAGAAGGGAAAATGTAAATGCTAATGATAAAAACTCAAAAGCTATTAATTTTTCATTCTTGCAGGAAGGATACTCTTTTTCAAAAGAAAAAATAAACAAAGCCAATGAATAAATTAAACATACTCCAGGTAAACCTCCATCTACTTGGGTTTAATAAAACCTCAAACCATTATAGCCTTCTCTTCCTCTTTCTCCTTCCTTTACCCAACACGTAGTAAATATCTGCAACTCTAGGACAGAAAAAGTAGAAAAAATAAAGAACTTATGAAGAAAAACTAGAGACAATATTAAGGTTTCTAATTTCAATGCCCTACACCATGAATTAAGAATATTCCTTAAGGATTGTATCTCCAACTAAATGTTAACTTGTAATACTATATCCCACTTAAGATACATTACTTGATACACACACAAAATATTCAATATTGTTTTATCCTGATTTACTCCCTTTCATTTTTAAAAATTCAAAAATAATGTTATTGGTGTAAACAACACAAGATTTCTCCAACTTTTCTTTAGGTGGCTACAATTCAGAGGTATCTTTCCACTCACTTCACTTGCTTACAATATCATTCCCTAAACAAGCCTCAAATTGTTGAAGGCTTGTTTCAATTTCTTTAGAGATTGTCAAAATGAAAGGGGGAGAGAGAGGAAATCAGGATCACTGCTTTCAATTTCACTGCCTAGCTCACTGCCAATATACCACAACTCAAATGCAAGTCAAGACTCTGAATTTAAACTAACAAAAACACACAATTCAGAGAGATGACATTTTTCTGGAGAATGCAAACCCTTTTGTGTCTTTTCCTACTTCCAATAGAGAACAGGAACTATTAAAAGAACCATTCCAAAACAGGTTATTAAGCTACACCATGTAAATAAAGCAGAGTACTCACTCATTCAAACAGAAACTCAGACTCTCAGACTGCAGCAGCTCATCAATTCAAAAATTTCACACTGACATTGCAATTTCATAGGATGAAAAAAGGTGTCCTGCCCTCCAGTCTGTACTTGCTGATGCCAAAAGCCCTGCTCTACAGCAAGGTCATGTAACTGGGAGTTCCCCATTTTCCACACCCACAGAGGTTAAGTAACAGGGAGACAGCTTGACAAGACACCACAGTGTAAAACTGATCCAGGCAAGGCAAATAAAAACAGCACCAGGTCAGCTACGGAATTAATATTCGTGGGCATCACAACACTTTATCAGCATTCACACCTATGATGCTACTGGCATGGTACTGCTATCACTCATGAGTTGTCCAATTCCTTAAGAACAAGAAAATGTTTGCCAATTAAAAGGGGGGGGGAAAAAAAAAAAGAGAAAGGAAAAACCTCCATGTTTCAAAGGTATGCAGTAAGTGGAGCAAAGTTCATGATAAAGTTTCTGACTAAAAATCATTCCTCAGGCTACAAGCAGCTACAAGGCTCTGTTCTCCTTATCAACATTTTATATATGAATAAAATGAAAAATATGCCTGCTTAAAGTGCTCGAATTCATAGTTTTCTCCTATATAACATCAGTGTCTACTGGATTTTGCACTGATGCAGAGAAAATAGACCACAATGACATACCAGTTTCTGAGGTATGATAATTTAGGTCTTTTTACTCTGTTTTTTCTTGTGATGGACCTTTAGCTAATACATAGACTTCAAGCACTTCAAAACCTGAGACAGAAAAACGCCAGGAACTGAAATTTGCAACTCAAGCTTGCAGTGTCCGTACAAGAGAGCATTTATCTTGCAATGTGTTCCTCTGAACAGTCTCTTCCAACAGCATTCAGAAAATGACAGTGCATCAGGCAAGCTTATGAAAGGACAGTGTTATGGAACACTAAGCTGCATATAAGTAACCAAAAGGCACATGGAATAGTTTCATATTTATTTGGGAATTAAGCAAGATAATCTGTCATGAATTTTTAACATCAGCATCCATGAATGGATGGTTAAAATGAAAATAACAACAGTTCTGAGTTGTCTGAATTTCTGCTAAATATCCCACAGACGGTGGCATGGTAACTGCAGGCCAGTTGTCTGTCTGGGAAAAAAATGTATTTTCTAAGCAAAACTTCCAAGAAACCTCCAACTCTCAATTAATATAAACTTGGAATGAAGCTATCCACTTGGGATATCAATATCTGGGTACCATGCATGCCTGCACAGCCTAAAGCCAGTCAGATATTCCAATGTAAAGCTGCTCCCAGAGCAGCAGCTAACACTGCCAAACCTCAAGGCACTCCTGCACCTCTTGGGAAAAATTCAATCTCATAAAGACACAGACACCTACAAACACTTGCCAACAATTTCACTGTATGAAAACCAGGTGCAGAAGATAATTTACATCCATTTTGCTTCACCATTCCTGTAAACTGCTCTGATATTACTTAGCTGGATAAGATGAGCAGTAGTGCACAGACGTCTCCCTGTGTGTTCATTTTGTTCCATTCATTTTTGTGGCAGATCCTGTAGGATGAAAGACCTGTGTTGGCCATTCTGTGTCCACCTATAGGTCTACAATGCCACCATATCACCACCACTACCAAACATTCAGCATTTAGATATTTCAAATGTTGATAAAAGAGACACACCTTACTGAGAAGAGACAGATTAAATCATCTACTTCTTCTGTGCCAGATTATTTACTTCGAAAAAATTAAAGTGAAATATGAAAATATTAGAAGTATTCTAAGGCAGACAGTCTTATTGAAAATGTCATCTCTGACCACTTGCTTAAGTCTTTGGTGTGCTATACATTTGCTGTGGCGCACAAAAACAAGTTCACAGAGAATTTACAAATGTCAGCCAAGGTGACCTGAAAAGTCACTGCCACTGAAACTCACAGGACTTTTAATCCCATCCCATGTCCTTCTCCATCTGTGCTTATCAACACCCAAACAGGGTAAGTCTCCTGTACTCTCCTTTTGAGAGAGGCAAGGAGAAGAAAAGTTCAGTTTCTTCCCAGGTGAGCAGAAAGAACTGACTCCTGGAAAACCCTAACAAGAACCAGAGCCAGGTCAAGATACGAGAGGCAACTGAAGCCATAACACATAGATAGACGGGGGGGTGTTTCCCCATTAAATAAAAATAGAATCACAGAATCATAGAATTTTAGGGGTTGGAATGGACTTTAGAGATTATCTAGTCCCAACCCTCCTTGCCATGGGCAGGGACACCTCCCTACCAGACCAGGTTGCTCAAGGCCTCATCCAGCCTGGCTTTGAACACTGCCAAGGTTGGGGCACCCCGCTACTTCCCCGGACAACCTGTTTCGGTGTCCCACCACCCTCACAGTAAAAAACCTTTTCCTGATATCCAGCCTAAATTTCTCCTCCTTCAACTTGAACCTGTTAATTTAACTGTGAGTTAAAAGTAACTTCTTTCAAACAGCATGAAACCATTTAGAGAAAGGCAGCTCAAAAAATATCTTTAGGATTATTTTTCCTTCATTGCCAACTTAAAATATACCCTGCAAACTCTCTAGGCTTTTTTCCCCCTCCTAAGTAGCATTTACATTTTAACTGAATGGGAAAACAATTTTTGGAGCTGCATTCCTACTCAGAGTGTCTTTAACACATAATCACTCTTCCAAAAGCAACAATACTAAAAGTGCATTAGAAGATACTTACTCCTATCAGCTTAAGACACCAAAACTGAAAGCAGAAATTAAACTGGTCATTCTGAATAAGTGTGTGACTGCAGAAAATAAGAATTAACAATCTGCTGCGAATACTACTCCCAAGGATCCCCAACAGTTAAATAAAGGCTCATTACCATATGTGACAGCAGATTACAACTGCTATTACAGACTTTTCAGAAGAGGAAATTAGATGTCCTATATTTCTTGAAAGTAGTCTAGAATTTATTTAAAGCATGGGATGTTCGTAAAATAGTTTCACCACAATTTTTTCAGGGTTTTTTTTTGGTAACAGGAAGAATATTCATTCCATTATTTTTAATCACTTTTTCTTGGCACCAAGGAAGAAATTTTCCTGTTACGAAATCAATTTTCCTCAGAACACTGCTTTATGCAACAGCAACCTCAAGAATATTTTTTTTATTTTCAGGTTTTATTGCTTTTACAGGTGTAAGACCTACACTTAAGCAGCGGTATATCCCTTGATTAAGTGCACAACATGAGTTAAGAACCAACTACTGATAAGAGTTACTACTGGTGGGAGTTTTGAAAAACAATATAGAAGATTATTTAAATAGTGGAAATAATACTCACCTAAACATTAAGAATATAGCAAACTGTTTGCTGTTCTTCAAAATATCATGTGACCTCCCCTCTGAAGTACATACCTTACAGTCCAGTTGAGAACAACCAAGAGTCATGCTCTTTATCAATACAACTGCGGTACCCTTTAGTGAACTCAAGTACTTGCTTAAGGAAACCTAGAAGTGTATCAAGTTCCAAGGAAGTCTTCCACCTGTCTTCAGACCATCAACTACACATGGTTATGTGCATTTGTAAAATAAATTCTTTAGCAATTTAACAAGCATGGTACATTAACACCAAATGCCTCATAAAGCGCTGAACTTTACATAGATGGAAAGGAAAAGGCTAAGAAAAGGAACATCTACAGACAGCTGCTTCTGGAATTTCTTTTGATTTTCTGCTAACTGACTGTGATGTTGATCTCACAAGCACAAACAGTCCTATAATGTATATCTCTATGATAACAATTATAAATAATTCAATATCACCTAAAAGAACAGTCAAAATCCATGAATCATACATGTCCAAAAAATGCATTAAGGAATCCTGTCCAAGAATATGGGGATTCGTAATCCATCATATTAAATACCACAGAAACAAGATTAAAAACCATAAATATATGTTGTGCACCAGAAAGAATTCATAGGCAATAAAAATAACAAAAATAGACAAAGAAACACCAAAGACACAGTTGAAACATTTGTCTTGTTGCCCTAGGGAGGCTTACAAAATACATTAAAACCTTAAGTTCAGAAATTAGAATTCCTTGCTCTCCTAGATGCTGAACTCACAGTTAAAACAGACACATGGGTTTTATGGTGTGTGACAACTCTCGTCAAGCTTCACCTCTTGCTAACAGCCCTCTATTCCACAGACATCAACTACTCTTCTCTCCCAAATACTTAAACTGATTAGCATTAATACATTACAACCAGAGTAATGGTTATAACCTGTACTTAGTTTGATGCCTGCTGCATTTCCATCAGACACGGTGGAGGCTGGGATGCTTGAGAGGTCACCATATTTTCCATCCGAGTTAGTAGTTTTAGAATAAACGGATAAATAAATAAATAAGGTCTGCCTATAAACCCTTGCTTCTCAAATTATATCAGTACCTCAACTGGTTTTACACTCTAGTACACACCATTTTTCTTCTACAGCGAAATACTTTTGAGATGGATGGAAACAACCCTATCTATTATAAAAACCACTCATGCTAGCATACTAGCATTTTTTATAGTGTTTTGAAAGAAGTAATTGGGCTCAGTGTCCAGCAATGGGAGGAACAGCAAGGAGGAAAACTGCATATAAACTAGGACTGCTGTTCAAACAAAGTTCAGTGGTTAGTAATGGGGTTTGGTCATTTTTCTTCTTGTTTAGGAGATCTTGGTTTTCTCCTCAGAAAACATCTCAGTTTATGAAGATTAGCATCTTTCCTCTTGACACCCCATTTTCCAATAATGAAAATCTGAAACAGCTTTTTGTTTCCAAATAGCTAGTTTGTACATGTTAATGCTATTTAAATCCTGTTATATTTTGAATACTGATGTTCACCATGCCAACAAAATACACCAGGCATATTCATCCAAGCCCATAAAAACATTCCTCCACCTGCATGAGGTTTCCAGCCAATTGTTGGCACCAACTAATGTGATTAACCTAAACTTCTGAAAAATACAAAACTGATAAATCTGCCAAACTATCTAACATATGATGGATGAGAAGCAAGTCTCCATTTCAGACAACTTGTGAACTTTTAACACTAATATTCATTAGTCAAACATTATACTTAATTATTAGGACTAGAAATTGAAGTGAGGTTCCCAATGTAATTTAATGCAAATTTCTTCTGTAATTTATTTCACACTTTTGTTTTCTACAATGACACAGTACAGATACCAGAGTACCAAGTCATCCATGGAGCTATTTGCTTTTCTATTTTAAACTGCAATTAAGCTTTTAAATAAAGTTTTTGCAATTGTACTTCCTAAGGGAATGTATAATTTATCCTGAACTAGGAGTATAATTTCAGTCTCTAAAACTTTTCTTTTAAAATTGGATTTGCTGAAACCATAAAGGAAAGTTGGTGACAACTATGAATCATAATACTGCCTTCAAAATGTTCCAAATGTCCAAACAAGATACTCAAGAGTCAAATGTCAAGAAGCATCTCAGAAAATGAGGAGATTAATCTTTAAAGTATTGTCTTCTAACACTAAACTTTTCTAAAAAAAATTGAAATTAAAAAATCTATGTGAAAGGAATAGCAAGCAAATTTAGAAACATAACTATTAATCATGACAAAGTAGTTACTAAAGAAGTATTTCAAAAAAAGATTGAATATTTATTTCCTCTAATGCTTTGCCTATCAACTCTCCTAAGACTGATGAAGAGCTAACCACAATCTTCCCTATACAGAAGGGAAATGC
>NW_008662131.1:115557-115787 GCF_000695815.1 Acanthisitta chloris
AAATTTCAACCCAACAGAAATAGATAAAAACAGGCAATACAATCCGTGTACTGTTAGCTGACATGTTCTTTTCTCACATACAGAGGACACAACTGTTCCTGGCATTTAGCACACAGAGACAAACAGAAATAGATAAAAACAGGCAATACAATCCGTGTACTGTTAGCTGACATGTTCTTTTCTCACATACAGAGGACACAACTGTTCCTGGCATTTAGCACACAGAGACA